>NW_026109535.1:0-31171 GCF_024516045.1 Bombus affinis | reverse complement strand
CCTGACAAATGTTTACGGTTTACCAATAGTTTCACATAATTAGTACCGTTTCCTCATAGTACAGAGCAATGTGATGTCCGAAATCGCTGACAAAATTAGGTACTTGCACGAAATATAAGCAAGGCAATATAAGGTATATGTATAGCTTGGAAATAGTGACCGTTGCTCGCTCGCTCCGCTCACTCGTAAAAATCTTGTCCAACCTCACAACCGATCCGACACGTTCGCAAATTTGAAATATGTCGCCACCATATCGAAGAATGAACGGAAGAAGGACTGGTTTTAGATTAGGCTATAGTTTTCGAGCGAGCGCAGCGAGCGAGAGACGCGTAAAGGTGTGTCAGAAACCAACGGTTTGGCACATACGGACATTGAAATATTCGCACCAGCCCGAGGAGCCGGAAGTATTTATCCTATTGCCTACCGACACATGTTTACAGTTTATGAATAGTTTCACATAAATAGTACTATTTCCTCATGGTACAGTGCAATGTGATGTCCGAAATGGCTGACAATATTAGGTACTAACACGAAATATATGCAAGGCAATATAAGGTATATGTATAGCTTGTAAATTGTGACTGCTGCACGCTCGCTCCGCTCGCTCGTAAAAATCTGGTCCAACCTCACATTCGATCCGACACGTTCCCGAATTTGAAATAAGTCGCCTTCATGTCGAATGACTAACGCACGAGGGATTGTTTTTAGGTTAGGCTATATCTTTCGAGCGAGCGCAGCGAGCGAGAGACGCGTAAAGGTGTGTCACAAACCAACGGTTTGGCACATACGGACATTGAAATATTCGCACCAGCCCGAGGAGCCGAAAGTCTTTATCCTATTGCCTTCTGACAAATGTTTACGGTTTACCAACAGTTTCACATAATTAGTACCGTTTCCTCATAGTATAGTGCAATGTGATGTCCGAAATGGCAGACAAAATTAGGTACTAGCACGAAAACTATGCAAGGCAATATATGGTATATGTATAGCTTGGAAATTGTGACCGTTGCTCGCTCGCTCCGCTCGCTCGTAAAAATCTAGTCCAACCTCACAACCGATCCGTCACGTACGCAAACTTGAAATATGTCGCCACCATATCGAATAATGAACGCAAGGCGGATTGGTTTTAGGTTAGGCTATAGTCTTCGAGCGAGCGCAGCGAGCGAGCGACGCGTAAATGTGTGTCACATACCAACGGTTTGGCACATACGGACATTGAAACACTCGCAGCAGCCCGAGGAGCCGGAAGTCTTTATCCTATTGCCTACTGACAAATGCTTACAGTTTATGAATAGTTTCACATAAGTAGTACTATTTCCACATATAACAGTGCAATGTGATGTCCAAAATGGCTGACAATAGTAGGTAATAACAAGAAATATAAGCAAGGCAATATAAGGTATATGTATAGCTTGGAAATTGTGACCGTTGCTCGCTCGCTCCGCTCGCTCGTAAAAATCTAGTCCAACCTCACAACCGATCCGTCACGTTCGCAAATTTGAAATATGCCGCCACCATATCGAATAATGAACGGAAGATGGATTGGTTTTAGGTTAGGCTATAGTTTTCGAACGAGCGCAGCGAGCGAGAGACGCGTAAATGTGTGTCCCAAACCAACGATTTGGCACATACGGATATTGAAATATTCGCACCAGCCCGAATGGCCGGAAGACTTTATCCTATTGCCTCCTGACAAATGTTTACGGTTTACCAATAGTTTCACATAATTAGTACCGTTTCCTCATAGTACAGTGCAATGTGATGTCCGAAATGGCTGACAAAATTTGGTAATAACACGAAATATATGGATGGCAATATATGGTATATGTATAGCTTGGAAATTGTGACCGTTGCTCGCTCGCTCCGCTCGCTCGAAAAAATCTAGTCCAACCTCACAACCGATCCGACACGTTCGCAAATTTGAAATATGTCGCCACCATATCGAATAATGAACGGAAGATGGATTGGTTTTAGGTTAGGCTATAGCTTTCGTGCGAGCGCAGCGAACGAGAGACGCGTATCGGTGTGTCATAAACCAACGGTTTGGCACATACGGACATTGAAATATTCGCGCCAGCCCGAGGTGCCGGAAGTATTTATCCTATTGCCTACCGACACATGTTTACAGTTTATGAATAGTTTCACATAAATAGTACTATTTCCACATAGTACAATGCAATGTGATGTCCGAAATGGCTGACAAAATTAGGTAATAACACGACATATATGCAAGGCAATATAAGGTGTATGTATAGGTTGGAAATTGTGATCGTTGCTCGCTCGCTCCGCTCGCTCGAAAAAATCTAGTCCAACCTCACAACCGATCCGACACGTTCGCAAATTTGAAATATGTCGCCACCATATCGAATAATGAACGGAAGATGGATTGGTTTTAGGTTAGGCTATAGCTTTCGTGCGAGCGCAGCGAACGAGAGACGCGTAAAGGTGTGTCACAAACCAACGGTTTGGCACATGCGGACATTGAAATATTCGCACCAGCCCGAGGAGCCGGAAGTCTTTATCCTATTGCCTTCTGACAAATGTTTACGGTTTACCAATAGTTTCACATAATTAGTACCGTTTCCTCATAGTACAGTGCAACGTGATGTCCGAAATGGCTGACAAAATTAGGTACAAACACGAAATATATGCAAGACAATCTATGGTATATGTATAGCTTGGAAATTGTGACCGATGCTCGCTCGCTCCGCTCGCTCGTAAAAATCTGGTCCAACCCCACAACCGATCCGACACGTTCGCAAATTTGAAATATGTCGCCATCATATCGAATAATGAACGCAAGATGGATTGGTTTTAGGTTTCGCTATAGTTTTCGAGCGAGCGCAGCGAGCCAGAGACGCGTAAAGGTGTGTCACAAACCAACGGTTTGGCACATACGGACATTGAAATATTCGCACCAGCCCGAGGAGCCGAAAGTCTTTATCCTATTGCCTACCGACACATGTTTACAGTTTATGAATAGTTTCACATAAACAGTACTATTTCCTCATAGTACAGTGCAATGTGATGTCCGAAATGGCTGAAAAAATTAGGTAATAACACGAAATATATGGAAGGCAATATAAGGTATATGTATAGCTTGGAAATTGTGACCGTTGCTCGCTCGCTCCGCTCGCTCGTAAAAATCTAGTCCAACCTCAGAACCGATCCCACACGTTCGCAAATTTGAAATATGTCGCCACCATATCGAATAATGAACGGAAGATGGATTGGTTTTAGGTTAGGCTATAGTTTTCGAACGAGCGCAGCGAGCGAGAGACGCGTAAATGTGTGTCCCAAACCAACGATTTGGCACATACGGATATTGAAATATTCGCACCAGCCCGAAGGGCCGGAAGACTTTATCCTATTGCCTCCTGACAAATGTTTACGGTTTACCAATAGTTTCACATAATTAGTACCGTTTCCTCATAGTACAGAGCAATGTGATGTCCGAAATCGCTGACAAAATTAGGTACTAGCACGAAATATAAGAAAGGCAATATAAGGTATATGTATAGCTTGGAAATTGTGACCGTTGCTCGCTCGCTCCGCTCGCTCGTAAAAATCTAGTCCAACCTCAGAACCGATCCCACACGTTCGCAAATTCGAAACATGTCGCCACCATATCGAATAATGAACGGAAGATGGATTGGTTTTAGGTTAGGCTATAGCTTTCGTGCGAGCGCAGCGAACGAGAGACGCGTAAAGGTGTGTAACAAACCAACGGTTTGGCACATACGGACATTGAAATATTCGCACCAGCCCGAGGAGCTGGAAGTCTTTATCCTATTGCCTCCTGACAAATGTTTACGGTTTACCAATAGTTTCACATAATTAGTACCGTTTCCTCATAGTACAGAGCAATGTGATGTCCGAAATCGCTGACAAAATTAGGTACTAGCACGAAATATAAGAAAGGCAATATAAGGTATATGTATAGCTTGGAAATTGTGACCGTTGCACGCTCTCTCCGCTCGCTCGTTAAAATCTGGTCCAACCTCACAACCGATCCCACACGTTCGCAAATTCGAAACATGTCGCCACCATATCGAATAATGAACGGAAGATGGATTGGTTTTAGGTTAGGCTATAGCTTTCGTACGAGCGCAGCGAGCGAGAGACGCGTAAAGGTGTGTCACAAACCAACGGTTTGGCACATACGGACATTGAAATATTCGCACCAGCCCGAGGAGCCGAAAGTCTTTATCCTATTGCCTTCTGACAAATGTTTACGGTTTACCAACAGTTTCACATAATTAGTACCGTTTCCTCATAGTACAGTGCAATGTGATGTCCGAAATGGCAGACAAAATTAGGTAATAACACGACATATATGCAAGGCAATATAAGGTGTATGTATAGGTTGGAAATTGTGATCGTTGCTCGCTCGCTCCGCTCGCTCGAAAAAATCTAGTCCAACCTCACAACCGATCCGACACGTTCGCAAATTTGAAATATGTCGCCACCATATCGAATAATGAACGGAAGGTGGATTGGTTTTAGGTTAGGCTATAGCTTTCGTGGGAGCGCAGCGAGCGAGAGACGCGTAAAGGTGTGTCACAAACCAACGGTTTGGCACATACGGACATTGAAATATTCGCACCAGCCCGAGGAGCCGAAAGTCTTTATCCTATTGCCTTCTGAAAAATGTTTACGGTTTACCAACAGTTTCACATAATTAGTACCGTTTCCTCATAGTACAGTGCAATGTGATGTCCGAAATGGCAGACAAAATTAGGTAATAACACGACATATATGCAAGGCAATATAAGGTGTATGTATAGGTTGGAAATTGTGATCGTTGCTCGCTCGCTCCGCTCGCTCGAAAAAATCTAGTCCAACCTCACAACCGATCCGACACGTTCGCAAATTTGAAATATGTGGCCACCATATCGAATAATGAACGGAAGATGGATTGGTTTTAGGTTAGGCTATAGCTTTCGTGCGAGCGCAGCGAACGAGAGACGCGTAAAGGTGTGTCACAAACCAACGGTTTGGCACATGCGGACATTGAAATATTCGCACCAGCCCGAGGAGCCGGAAGTCTTTATCCTATTGCCTCCTGACAAATGTTTACGGTTTACCAATAGTTTCACATAATTAGTACCGTTTCCTCATAGTACAGAGCAATGTGATGTCCGAAATCGCTGACAAAATTAGGTACTTGCACGAAATATAAGCAAGGCAATATAAGGTATATGTATAGCTTGGAAATAGTGACCGTTGCTCGCTCGCTCCGCTCGCTCGTAAAAATCTTGTCCAACCTCACAACCGATCCGACACGTTCGCAAATTTGAAATATGTCGCCACCATATCGAAGAATGAACGGAAGAAGGACTGGTTTTAGATTAGGCTATAGTTTTCGAGCGAGCGCAGCGAGCGAGAGACGCGTAAAGGTGTGTCAGAAACCAACGGTTTGGCACATACGGACATTGAAATATTCGCACCAGCCCGAGGAGCCGGAAGTATTTATCCTATTGCCTACCGACACATGTTTACAGTTTATGAATAGTTTCACATAAATAGTACTATTTCCTCATGGTACAGTGCAATGTGATGTCCGAAATGGCTGACAATATTAGGTACTAACACGAAATATATGCAAGGCAATATAAGGTATATGTATAGCTTGTAAATTGTGACTGCTGCACGCTCGCTCCGCTCGCTCGTAAAAATCTGGTCCAACCTCACATTCGATCCGACACGTTCCCGAATTTGAAATAAGTCGCCTTCATGTCGAATGACTAACGCACGAGGGATTGTTTTTAGGTTAGGCTATATCTTTCGAGCGAGCGCAGCGAGCGAGAGACGCGTAAAGGTGTGTCACAAACCAACGGTTTGGCACATACGGACATTGAAATATTCGCACCAGCCCGAGGAGCCGAAAGTCTTTATCCTATTGCCTTCTGACAAATGTTTACGGTTTACCAACAGTTTCACATAATTAGTACCGTTTCCTCATAGTATAGTGCAATGTGATGTCCGAAATGGCAGACAAAATTAGGTACTAGCACGAAAACTATGCAAGGCAATATATGGTATATGTATAGCTTGGAAATTGTGACCGTTGCTCGCTCGCTCCGCTCGCTCGTAAAAATCTAGTCCAACCTCACAACCGATCCGTCACGTACGCAAACTTGAAATATGTCGCCACCATATCGAATAATGAACGCAAGGCGGATTGGTTTTAGGTTAGGCTATAGTCTTCGAGCGAGCGCAGCGAGCGAGCGACGCGTAAATGTGTGTCACATACCAACGGTTTGGCACATACGGACATTGAAACACTCGCAGCAGCCCGAGGAGCCGGAAGTCTTTATCCTATTGCCTACTGACAAATGCTTACAGTTTATGAATAGTTTCACATAAGTAGTACTATTTCCACATATAACAGTGCAATGTGATGTCCAAAATGGCTGACAATAGTAGGTAATAACAAGAAATATAAGCAAGGCAATATAAGGTATATGTATAGCTTGGAAATTGTGACCGTTGCTCGCTCGCTCCGCTCGCTCGTAAAAATCTAGTCCAACCTCACAACCGATCCGTCACGTTCGCAAATTTGAAATATGCCGCCACCATATCGAATAATGAACGGAAGATGGATTGGTTTTAGGTTAGGCTATAGTTTTCGAACGAGCGCAGCGAGCGAGAGACGCGTAAATGTGTGTCCCAAACCAACGATTTGGCACATACGGATATTGAAATATTCGCACCAGCCCGAAGGGCCGGAAGACTTTATCCTATTGCCTCCTGACAAATGTTTACGGTTTACCAATAGTTTCACATAATTAGTACCGTTTCCTCATAGTACAGAGCAATGTGATGTCCGAAATGGCTGACAAAATTAGGTAATAACACGACATATATGCAAGGCAATATAAGGTGTATGTATAGGTTGGAAATTGTGATCGTTGCTCGCTCGCTCCGCTCGCTCGAAAAAATCTAGTCCAACCTCACAACCGATCCGACACGTTCGCAAATTTGAAATATGTCGCCACCATATCGAATAATGAACGGAAGATGGATTGGTTTTAGGTTAGGATATAGCTTTCGTGCGAGCGCAGCGAACGAGAGACGCGTAAAGGTGTGTCACAAACCAACGGTTTGGCACATGCGGACATTGAAATATTCGCACCAGCCCGAGGAGCCGGAAGTCTTTATCCTATTGCCTTCTGACAAATGTTTACGGTTTACCAATAGTTTCACATAATTAGTACCGTTTCCTCATAGTACAGTGCAACGTGATGTCCGAAATGGCTGACAAAATTAGGTACAAACACGAAATATATGCAAGACAATCTATGGTATATGTATAGCTTGGAAATTGTGACCGATGCTCGCTCGCTCCGCTCGCTCGTAAAAATCTGGTCCAACCCCACAACCGATCCGACACGTTCGCAAATTTGAAATATGTCGCCATCATATCGAATAATGAACGCAAGATGGATTGGTTTTAGGTTTCGCTATAGTTTTCGAGCGAGCGCAGCGAGCCAGAGACGCGTAAAGGTGTGTCACAAACCAACGGTTTGGCACATACGGACATTGAAATATTCGCACCAGCCCGAGGAGCCGAAAGTCTTTATCCTATTGCCTACCGACACATGTTTACAGTTTATGAATAGTTTCACATAAACAGTACTATTTCCTCATAGTACAGTGCAATGTGATGTCCGAAATGGCTGAAAAAATTAGGTAATAACACGAAATATATGGAAGGCAATATAAGGTATATGTATAGCTTGGAAATTGTGACCGTTGCTCGCTCGCTCCGCTCGCTCGTAAAAATCTAGTCCAACCTCAGAACCGATCCCACACGTTCGCAAATTTGAAATATGTCGCCACCATATCGAATAATGAACGGAAGATGGATTGGTTTTAGGTTAGGCTATAGTTTTCGAACGAGCGCAGCGAGCGAGAGACGCGTAAATGTGTGTCCCAAACCAACGATTTGGCACATACGGATATTGAAATATTCGCACCAGCCCGAAGGGCCGGAAGACTTTATCCTATTGCCTCCTGACAAATGTTTACGGTTTACCAATAGTTTCACATAATTAGTACCGTTTCCTCATAGTACAGAGCAATGTGATGTCCGAAATCGCTGACAAAATTAGGTACTAGCACGAAATATAAGAAAGGCAATATAAGGTATATGTATAGCTTGGAAATTGTGACCGTTGCTCGCTCGCTCCGCTCGCTCGTAAAAATCTAGTCCAACCTCAGAACCGATCCCACACGTTCGCAAATTCGAAACATGTCGCCACCATATCGAATAATGAACGGAAGATGGATTGGTTTTAGGTTAGGCTATAGCTTTCGTGCGAGCGCAGCGAACGAGAGACGCGTAAAGGTGTGTAACAAACCAACGGTTTGGCACATACGGACATTGAAATATTCGCACCAGCCCGAGGAGCTGGAAGTCTTTATCCTATTGCCTCCTGACAAATGTTTACGGTTTACCAATAGTTTCACATAATTAGTACCGTTTCCTCATAGTACAGAGCAATGTGATGTCCGAAATCGCTGACAAAATTAGGTACTAGCACGAAATATAAGAAAGGCAATATAAGGTATATGTATAGCTTGGAAATTGTGACCGTTGCACGCTCTCTCCGCTCGCTCGTTAAAATCTGGTCCAACCTCACAACCGATCCCACACGTTCGCAAATTCGAAACATGTCGCCACCATATCGAATAATGAACGGAAGATGGATTGGTTTTAGGTTAGGCTATAGCTTTCGTACGAGCGCAGCGAGCGAGAGACGCGTAAAGGTGTGTCACAAACCAACGGTTTGGCACATACGGACATTGAAATATTCGCACCAGCCCGAGGAGCCGAAAGTCTTTATCCTATTGCCTTCTGACAAATGTTTACGGTTTACCAACAGTTTCACATAATTAGTACCGTTTCCTCATAGTACAGTGCAATGTGATGTCCGAAATGGCAGACAAAATTAGGTAATAACACGACATATATGCAAGGCAATATAAGGTGTATGTATAGGTTGGAAATTGTGATCGTTGCTCGCTCGCTCCGCTCGCTCGAAAAAATCTAGTCCAACCTCACAACCGATCCGACACGTTCGCAAATTTGAAATATGTCGCCACCATATCGAATAATGAACGGAAGGTGGATTGGTTTTAGGTTAGGCTATAGCTTTCGTGGGAGCGCAGCGAGCGAGAGACGCGTAAAGGTGTGTCACAAACCAACGGTTTGGCACATACGGACATTGAAATATTCGCACCAGCCCGAGGAGCCGAAAGTCTTTATCCTATTGCCTTCTGAAAAATGTTTACGGTTTACCAACAGTTTCACATAATTAGTACCGTTTCCTCATAGTACAGTGCAATGTGATGTCCGAAATGGCAGACAAAATTAGGTAATAACACGACATATATGCAAGGCAATATAAGGTGTATGTATAGGTTGGAAATTGTGATCGTTGCTCGCTCGCTCCG
This sequence comes from Bombus affinis, assembly GCF_024516045.1. Taxonomy (NCBI): domain Eukaryota; kingdom Metazoa; phylum Arthropoda; class Insecta; order Hymenoptera; family Apidae; genus Bombus; species Bombus affinis. The sequence continues at coordinate 21,709 of NW_026109535.1, read as the reverse complement.
CTCGCTCGAAAAAATCTAGTCCAACCTCACAACCGATCCGACACGTTCGCAAATTTGAAATATGTGGCCACCATATCGAATAATGAACGGAAGATGGATTGGTTTTAGGTTAGGCTATAGCTTTCGTGCGAGCGCAGCGAACGAGAGACGCGTAAAGGTGTGTCACAAACCAACGGTTTGGCACATGCGGACATTGAAATATTCGCACCAGCCCGAGGAGCCGGAAGTCTTTATCCTATTGCCTCCTGACAAATGTTTACGGTTTACCAATAGTTTCACATAATTAGTACCGTTTCCTCATAGTACAGAGCAATGTGATGTCCGAAATCGCTGACAAAATTAGGTACTTGCACGAAATATAAGCAAGGCAATATAAGGTATATGTATAGCTTGGAAATAGTGACCGTTGCTCGCTCGCTCCGCTCGCTCGTAAAAATCTTGTCCAACCTCACAACCGATCCGACACGTTCGCAAATTTGAAATATGTCGCCACCATATCGAAGAATGAACGGAAGAAGGACTGGTTTTAGATTAGGCTATAGTTTTCGAGCGAGCGCAGCGAGCGAGAGACGCGTAAAGGTGTGTCAGAAACCAACGGTTTGGCACATACGGACATTGAAATATTCGCACCAGCCCGAGGAGCCGGAAGTATTTATCCTATTGCCTACCGACACATGTTTACAGTTTATGAATAGTTTCACATAAATAGTACTATTTCCTCATGGTACAGTGCAATGTGATGTCCGAAATGGCTGACAATATTAGGTACTAACACGAAATATATGCAAGGCAATATAAGGTATATGTATAGCTTGTAAATTGTGACTGCTACACGCTCGCTCCGCTCGCTCGTAAAAATCTGGTCCAACCTCACATTCGATCCGACACGTTCCCGAATTTGAAATAAGTCGCCTTCATGTCGAATGACTAACGCACGAGGGATTGTTTTTAGGTTAGGCTATATCTTTCGAGCGAGCGCAGCGAGCGAGAGACGCGTAAAGGTGTGTCACAAACCAACGGTTTGGCACATACGGACATTGAAATATTCGCACCAGCCCGAGGAGCCGAAAGTCTTTATCCTATTGCCTTCTGACAAATGTTTACGGTTTACCAACAGTTTCACATAATTAGTACCGTTTCCTCATAGTATAGTGCAATGTGATGTCCGAAATGGCAGACAAAATTAGGTACCAGCACGAAAACTATGCAAGGCAATATATGGTATATGTATAGCTTGGAAATTGTGACCGTTGCTCGCTCGCTCCGCTCGCTCGTAAAAATCTAGTCCAACCTCACAACCGATCCGTCACGTACGCAAACTTGAAATATGTCGCCACCATATCGAATAATGAACGCAAGGCGGATTGGTTTTAGGTTAGGCTATAGTCTTCGAGCGAGCGCAGCGAGCGAGCGACGCGTAAATGTGTGTCACATACCAACGGTTTGGCACATACGGACATTGAAACACTCGCAGCAGCCCGAGGAGCCGGAAGTCTTTATCCTATTGCCTACTGACAAATGCTTACAGTTTATGAATAGTTTCACATAAGTAGTACTATTTCCACATATAACAGTGCAATGTGATGTCCAAAATGGCTGACAATAGTAGGTAATAACAAGAAATATAAGCAAGGCAATATAAGGTATATGTATAGCTTGGAAATTGTGACCGTTGCTCGCTCGCTCCGCTCGCTCGTAAAAATCTAGTCCAACCTCACAACCGATCCGTCACGTTCGCAAATTTGAAATATGCCGCCACCATATCGAATAATGAACGCAAGGCGGATTGGTTTTAGGTTAGGCTATAGTCTTCGAGCGAGCGCAGCGAGCGAGCGACGCGTAAATGTGTGTCACATACCAACGGTTTGGCACATACGGACATTGAAACATACGCACCAGCCCGAGGAGGCGGAAGTCTTTATCCTATTGCCTACTGACAAATGTTTACAGTTTATGAATAGTTTCACATAAATAGTACTATTTCCACATAGTACAGTGCAATGTGATGTCCGAAATGGCTGACAATATTAGGTAATAACACGAAATATATGCAGGGCAATATATGGTATATGTATAGCTTGGAAATTGTGACCGTTGCTCGCTCGCTCCGCTCGCTCGTAAAAATCTAGTCCAACCTCAGAACCGATCCCACACGTTCGCAAATTCGAAACATGTCGCCACCATATCGAATAATGAACGGAAGATGGATTGGTTTTAGGTTAGGCTATAGCTTTCGTGCGAGCGCAGCGAACGAGAGACGCGTAAAGGTGTGTAACAAACCAACGGTTTGGCACATACGGACATTGAAATATTCGCACCAGCCCGAGGAGCTGGAAGTCTTTATCCTATTGCCTCCTGACAAATGTTTACGGTTTACCAATAGTTTCACATAATTAGTACCGTTTCCTCATAGTACAGAGCAATGTGATGTCCGAAATCGCTGACAAAATTAGGTACTAGCACGAAATATAAGAAAGGCAATATAAGGTATATGTATAGCTTGGAAATTGTGACCGTTGCACGCTCTCTCCGCTCGCTCGTTAAAATCTGGTCCAACCTCACAACCGATCCCACACGTTCGCAAATTCGAAACATGTCGCCACCATATCGAATAATGAACGGAAGATGGATTGGTTTTAGGTTAGGCTATAGCTTTCGTACGAGCGCAGCGAGCGAGAGACGCGTAAAGGTGTGTCACAAGCCAACGGTTTGGCACATACGGACATTGAAATATTCGCACCAGCCCGAGGAGCCGAAAGTCTTTATCCTATTGCCTTCTGACAAATGTTTACGGTTTACCAACAGTTTCACATAATTAGTACCGTTTCCTCATAGTACAGTGCAATGTGATGTCCGAAATGGCAGACAAAATTAGGTAATAACACGACATATATGCAAGGCAATATAAGGTGTATGTATAGGTTGGAAATTGTGATCGTTGCTCGCTCGCTCCGCTCGCTCGAAAAAATCTAGTCCAACCTCACAACCGATCCGACACGTTCGCAAATTTGAAATATGTCGCCACCATATCGAATAATGAACGGAAGGTGGATTGGTTTTAGGTTAGGCTATAGCTTTCGTGGGAGCGCAGCGAGCGAGAGACGCGTAAAGGTGTGTCACAAACCAACGGTTTGGCACATACGGACATTGAAATATTCGCACCAGCCCGAGGAGCCGAAAGTCTTTATCCTATTGCCTTCTGAAAAATGTTTACGGTTTACCAACAGTTTCACATAATTAGTACCGTTTCCTCATAGTACAGTGCAATGTGATGTCCGAAATGGCAGACAAAATTAGGTAATAACACGACATATATGCAAGGCAATATAAGGTGTATGTATAGGTTGGAAATTGTGATCGTTGCTCGCTCGCTCCGCTCGCTCGAAAAAATCTAGTCCAACCTCACAACCGATCCGACACGTTCGCAAATTTGAAATATGTGGCCACCATATCGAATAATGAACGGAAGATGGATTGGTTTTAGGTTAGGCTATAGCTTTCGTGCGAGCGCAGCGAACGAGAGACGCGTAAAGGTGTGTCACAAACCAACGGTTTGGCACATGCGGACATTGAAATATTCGCACCAGCCCGAGGAGCCGGAAGTCTTTATCCTATTGCCTCCTGACAAATGTTTACGGTTTACCAATAGTTTCACATAATTAGTACCGTTTCCTCATAGTACAGAGCAATGTGATGTCCGAAATCGCTGACAAAATTAGGTACTTGCACGAAATATAAGCAAGGCAATATAAGGTATATGTATAGCTTGGAAATAGTGACCGTTGCTCGCTCGCTCCGCTCGCTCGTAAAAATCTTGTCCAACCTCACAACCGATCCGACACGTTCGCAAATTTGAAATATGTCGCCACCATATCGAAGAATGAACGGAAGAAGGACTGGTTTTAGATTAGGCTATAGTTTTCGAGCGAGCGCAGCGAGCGAGAGACGCGTAAAGGTGTGTCAGAAACCAACGGTTTGGCACATACGGACATTGAAATATTCGCACCAGCCCGAGGAGCCGGAAGTATTTATCCTATTGCCTACCGACACATGTTTACAGTTTATGAATAGTTTCACATAAATAGTACTATTTCCTCATGGTACAGTGCAATGTGATGTCCGAAATGGCTGACAATATTAGGTACTAACACGAAATATATGCAAGGCAATATAAGGTATATGTATAGCTTGTAAATTGTGACTGCTACACGCTCGCTCCGCTCGCTCGTAAAAATCTGGTCCAACCTCACATTCGATCCGACACGTTCCCGAATTTGAAATAAGTCGCCTTCATGTCGAATGACTAACGCACGAGGGATTGTTTTTAGGTTAGGCTATATCTTTCGAGCGAGCGCAGCGAGCGAGAGACGCGTAAAGGTGTGTCACAAACCAACGGTTTGGCACATACGGACATTGAAATATTCGCACCAGCCCGAGGAGCCGAAAGTCTTTATCCTATTGCCTTCTGACAAATGTTTACGGTTTACCAACAGTTTCACATAATTAGTACCGTTTCCTCATAGTATAGTGCAATGTGATGTCCGAAATGGCAGACAAAATTAGGTACCAGCACGAAAACTATGCAAGGCAATATATGGTATATGTATAGCTTGGAAATTGTGACCGTTGCTCGCTCGCTCCGCTCGCTCGTAAAAATCTAGTCCAACCTCACAACCGATCCGTCACGTACGCAAACTTGAAATATGTCGCCACCATATCGAATAATGAACGCAAGGCGGATTGGTTTTAGGTTAGGCTATAGTCTTCGAGCGAGCGCAGCGAGCGAGCGACGCGTAAATGTGTGTCACATACCAACGGTTTGGCACATACGGACATTGAAACACTCGCAGCAGCCCGAGGAGCCGGAAGTCTTTATCCTATTGCCTACTGACAAATGCTTACAGTTTATGAATAGTTTCACATAAGTAGTACTATTTCCACATATAACAGTGCAATGTGATGTCCAAAATGGCTGACAATAGTAGGTAATAACAAGAAATATAAGCAAGGCAATATAAGGTATATGTATAGCTTGGAAATTGTGACCGTTGCTCGCTCGCTCCGCTCGCTCGTAAAAATCTAGTCCAACCTCACAACCGATCCGTCACGTTCGCAAATTTGAAATATGCCGCCACCATATCGAATAATGAACGCAAGGCGGATTGGTTTTAGGTTAGGCTATAGTCTTCGAGCGAGCGCAGCGAGCGAGCGACGCGTAAATGTGTGTCACATACCAACGGTTTGGCACATACGGACATTGAAACATACGCACCAGCCCGAGGAGGCGGAAGTCTTTATCCTATTGCCTACTGACAAATGTTTACAGTTTATGAATAGTTTCACATAAATAGTACTATTTCCACATAGTACAGTGCAATGTGATGTCCGAAATGGCTGACAATATTAGGTAATAACACGAAATATATGCAGGGCAATATATGGTATATGTATAGCTTGGAAATTGTGACCGTTGCTCGCTCGCTCCGCTCGCTCGTAAAAATCTGGTCCAACCTCACATTCGATCCGACACGTTCCCAAATTTGAAATAAGTCGCCTTCATGTCGAATGACTAACGCACGAGGGATTGTTTTTAGGTTAGGCTATATCTTTCGAGCGAGCACAGCGAGCGAGAGACGCGTAAAGGTGTGTCACATACCAACGGTTTGGCACATACGGACATTGAAACATACGCACCAGCCCGAGGAGGCGGAAGTCTTTATCCTATTGCCTACGGACAAATGTTTACAGTTTATGAATAGTTTCGCATAAATAGTACCGTTTCCTCACAGTACAGTGCAATGTGATGTCCGAAATGGCAGACAAAATTAGGTACTAGCACGAAAACTATGCAAGGCAATATATGGTATATGTATAGCTTGGAAATTGTGACCGTTGCTCGCTCGCTCCGCTCGCTCGTAAAAATCTGGTCCAACCTCACAACCGATCCGACACGTTCGCAAATTCGAGACATGTCGCCACCATATCAAATAATGAACGGAAGCTGGATTGGTTTTAGGTTAGGCTATAGCTTTCGAGCGAGCACGGCTAGCGAGGGACGCGGAGAGGTGTGTCACAATCCATCGGTTTGGCACATACGGACATTGAAATATTCGCACCAGCCCGAGGAGCCGAAAGTCTTTATCCTATTGCCTTCTGACAAATGTTTACGGTTTACCAACAGTTTCACATAATTAGTACCGTTTCCTCATAGTACAGTGCAATGTGATGTCCGAAATGGCAGACAAAATTAGGTAATAACACGACATATATGCAAGGCAATATAAGGTGTATGTATAGGTTGGAAATTGTGATCGTTGCTCGCTCGCTCCGCTCGCTCGAAAAAATCTAGTCCAACCTCACAACCGATCCGACACGTTCGCAAATTTGAAATATGTCGCCACCATATCGAATAATGAACGGAAGGTGGATTGGTTTTAGGTTAGGCTATAGCTTTCGTGGGAGCGCAGCGAGCGAGAGACGCGTAAAGGTGTGTCACAAACCAACGGTTTGGCACATACGGACATTGAAATATTCGCACCAGCCCGAGGAGCCGAAAGTCTTTATCCTATTGCCTTCTGAAAAATGTTTACGGTTTACCAACAGTTTCACATAATTAGTACCGTTTCCTCATAGTACAGTGCAATGTGATGTCCGAAATGGCAGACAAAATTAGGTAATAACACGACATATATGCAAGGCAATATAAGGTGTATGTATAGGTTGGAAATTGTGATCGTTGCTCGCTCGCTCCGCTCGCTCGAAAAAATCTAGTCCAACCTCACAACCGATCCGACACGTTCGCAAATTTGAAATATGTGGCCACCATATCGAATAATGAACGGAAGATGGATTGGTTTTAGGTTAGGCTATAGCTTTCGTGCGAGCGCAGCGAACGAGAGACGCGTAAAGGTGTGTCACAAACCAACGGTTTGGCACATGCGGACATTGAAATATTCGCACCAGCCCGAGGAGCCGGAAGTCTTTATCCTATTGCCTCCTGACAAATGTTTACGGTTTACCAATAGTTTCACATAATTAGTACCGTTTCCTCATAGTACAGAGCAATGTGATGTCCGAAATCGCTGACAAAATTAGGTACTTGCACGAAATATAAGCAAGGCAATATAAGGTATATGTATAGCTTGGAAATAGTGACCGTTGCTCGCTCGCTCCGCTCGCTCGTAAAAATCTTGTCCAACCTCACAACCGATCCGACACGTTCGCAAATTTGAAATATGTCGCCACCATATCGAAGAATGAACGGAAGAAGGACTGGTTTTAGATTAGGCTATAGTTTTCGAGCGAGCGCAGCGAGCGAGAGACGCGTAAAGGTGTGTCAGAAACCAACGGTTTGGCACATACGGACATTGAAATATTCGCACCAGCCCGAGGAGCCGGAAGTATTTATCCTATTGCCTACCGACACATGTTTACAGTTTATGAATAGTTTCACATAAATAGTACTATTTCCTCATGGTACAGTGCAATGTGATGTCCGAAATGGCTGACAATATTAGGTACTAACACGAAATATATGCAAGGCAATATAAGGTATATGTATAGCTTGTAAATTGTGACTGCTACACGCTCGCTCCGCTCGCTCGTAAAAATCTGGTCCAACCTCACATTCGATCCGACACGTTCCCGAATTTGAAATAAGTCGCCTTCATGTCGAATGACTAACGCACGAGGGATTGTTTTTAGGTTAGGCTATATCTTTCGAGCGAGCGCAGCGAGCGAGAGACGCGTAAAGGTGTGTCACAAACCAACGGTTTGGCACATACGGACATTGAAATATTCGCACCAGCCCGAGGAGCCGAAAGTCTTTATCCTATTGCCTTCTGACAAATGTTTACGGTTTACCAACAGTTTCACATAATTAGTACCGTTTCCTCATAGTATAGTGCAATGTGATGTCCGAAATGGCAGACAAAATTAGGTACCAGCACGAAAACTATGCAAGGCAATATATGGTATATGTATAGCTTGGAAATTGTGACCGTTGCTCGCTCGCTCCGCTCGCTCGTAAAAATCTAGTCCAACCTCACAACCGATCCGTCACGTACGCAAACTTGAAATATGTCGCCACCATATCGAATAATGAACGCAAGGCGGATTGGTTTTAGGTTAGGCTATAGTCTTCGAGCGAGCGCAGCGAGCGAGCGACGCGTAAATGTGTGTCACATACCAACGGTTTGGCACATACGGACATTGAAACACTCGCAGCAGCCCGAGGAGCCGGAAGTCTTTATCCTATTGCCTACTGACAAATGCTTACAGTTTATGAATAGTTTCACATAAGTAGTACTATTTCCACATATAACAGTGCAATGTGATGTCCAAAATGGCTGACAATAGTAGGTAATAACAAGAAATATAAGCAAGGCAATATAAGGTATATGTATAGCTTGGAAATTGTGACCGTTGCTCGCTCGCTCCGCTCGCTCGTAAAAATCTAGTCCAACCTCACAACCGATCCGTCACGTTCGCAAATTTGAAATATGCCGCCACCATATCGAATAATGAACGCAAGGCGGATTGGTTTTAGGTTAGGCTATAGTCTTCGAGCGAGCGCAGCGAGCGAGCGACGCGTAAATGTGTGTCACATACCAACGGTTTGGCACATACGGACATTGAAACATACGCACCAGCCCGAGGAGGCGGAAGTCTTTATCCTATTGCCTACTGACAAATGTTTACAGTTTATGAATAGTTTCACATAAATAGTACTATTTCCACATAGTACAGTGCAATGTGATGTCCGAAATGGCTGACAATATTAGGTAATAACACGAAATATATGCAGGGCAATATATGGTATATGTATAGCTTGGAAATTGTGACCGTTGCTCGCTCGCTCCGCTCGCTCGTAAAAATCTGGTCCAACCTCACATTCGATCCGACACGTTCCCAAATTTGAAATAAGTCGCCTTCATGTCGAATGACTAACGCACGAGGGATTGTTTTTAGGTTAGGCTATATCTTTCGAGCGAGCACAGCGAGCGAGAGACGCGTAAAGGTGTGTCACATACCAACGGTTTGGCACATACGGACATTGAAACATACGCACCAGCCCGAGGAGGCGGAAGTCTTTATCCTATTGCCTACGGACAAATGTTTACAGTTTATGAATAGTTTCGCATAAATAGTACCGTTTCCTCACAGTACAGTGCAATGTGATGTCCGAAATGGCAGACAAAATTAGGTACTAGCACGAAAACTATGCAAGGCAATATATGGTATATGTATAGCTTGGAAATTGTGACCGTTGCTCGCTCGCTCCGCTCGCTCGTAAAAATCTGGTCCAACCTCACAACCGATCCGACACGTTCGCAAATTCGAGACATGTCGCCACCATATCAAATAATGAACGGAAGCTGGATTGGTTTTAGGTTAGGCTATAGCTTTCGAGCGAGCACGGCTAGCGAGGGACGCGGAGAGGTGTGTCACAATCCATCGGTTTGGCACATACGGACATTGAAATATTCGCACCAGCCCGAGGAGCCGAAAGTCTTTATCCTATTGCCTTCTGACAAATGTTTACGGTTTACCAACAGTTTCACATAATTAGTACCGTTTCCTCATAGTACAGTGCAATGTGATGTCCGAAATGGCAGACAAAATTAGGTAATAACACGACATATATGCAAGGCAATATAAGGTGTATGTATAGGTTGGAAATTGTGATCGTTGCTCGCTCGCTCCGCTCGCTCGAAAAAATCTAGTCCAACCTCACAACCGATCCGACACGTTCGCAAATTTGAAATATGTCGCCACCATATCGAATAATGAACGGAAGGTGGATTGGTTTTAGGTTAGGCTATAGCTTTCGTGGGAGCGCAGCGAGCGAGAGACGCGTAAAGGTGTGTCACAAACCAACGGTTTGGCACATACGGACATTGAAATATTCGCACCAGCCCGAGGAGCCGAAAGTCTTTATCCTATTGCCTTCTGAAAAATGTTTACGGTTTACCAACAGTTTCACATAATTAGTACCGTTTCCTCATAGTACAGTGCAATGTGATGTCCGAAATGGCAGACAAAATTAGGTAATAACACGACATATATGCAAGGCAATATAAGGTGTATGTATAGGTTGGAAATTGTGATCGTTGCTCGCTCGCTCCGCTCGCTCGAAAAAATCTAGTCCAACCTCACAACCGATCCGACACGTTCGCAAATTTGAAATATGTGGCCACCATATCGAATAATGAACGGAAGATGGATTGGTTTTAGGTTAGGCTATAGCTTTCGTGCGAGCGCAGCGAACGAGAGACGCGTAAAGGTGTGTCACAAACCAACGGTTTGGCACATGCGGACATTGAAATATTCGCACCAGCCCGAGGAGCCGGAAGTCTTTATCCTATTGCCTCCTGACAAATGTTTACGGTTTACCAATAGTTTCACATAATTAGTACCGTTTCCTCATAGTACAGAGCAATGTGATGTCCGAAATCGCTGACAAAATTAGGTACTTGCACGAAATATAAGCAAGGCAATATAAGGTATATGTATAGCTTGGAAATAGTGACCGTTGCTCGCTCGCTCCGCTCGCTCGTAAAAATCTTGTCCAACCTCACAACCGATCCGACACGTTCGCAAATTTGAAATATGTCGCCACCATATCGAAGAATGAACGGAAGAAGGACTGGTTTTAGATTAGGCTATAGTTTTCGAGCGAGCGCAGCGAGCGAGAGACGCGTAAAGGTGTGTCAGAAACCAACGGTTTGGCACATACGGACATTGAAATATTCGCACCAGCCCGAGGAGCCGGAAGTATTTATCCTATTGCCTACCGACACATGTTTACAGTTTATGAATAGTTTCACATAAATAGTACTATTTCCTCATGGTACAGTGCAATGTGATGTCCGAAATGGCTGACAATATTAGGTACTAACACGAAATATATGCAAGGCAATATAAGGTATATGTATAGCTTGTAAATTGTGACTGCTACACGCTCGCTCCGCTCGCTCGTAAAAATCTGGTCCAACCTCACATTCGATCCGACACGTTCCCGAATTTGAAATAAGTCGCCTTCATGTCGAATGACTAACGCACGAGGGATTGTTTTTAGGTTAGGCTATATCTTTCGAGCGAGCGCAGCGAGCGAGAGACGCGTAAAGGTGTGTCACAAACCAACGGTTTGGCACATACGGACATTGAAATATTCGCACCAGCCCGAGGAGCCGAAAGTCTTTATCCTATTGCCTTCTGACAAATGTTTACGGTTTACCAACAGTTTCACATAATTAGTACCGTTTCCTCATAGTATAGTGCAATGTGATGTCCGAAATGGCAGACAAAATTAGGTACCAGCACGAAAACTATGCAAGGCAATATATGGTATATGTATAGCTTGGAAATTGTGACCGTTGCTCGCTCGCTCCGCTCGCTCGTAAAAATCTAGTCCAACCTCACAACCGATCCGTCACGTACGCAAACTTGAAATATGTCGCCACCATATCGAATAATGAACGCAAGGCGGATTGGTTTTAGGTTAGGCTATAGTCTTCGAGCGAGCGCAGCGAGCGAGCGACGCGTAAATGTGTGTCACATACCAACGGTTTGGCACATACGGACATTGAAACACTCGCAGCAGCCCGAGGAGCCGGAAGTCTTTATCCTATTGCCTACTGACAAATGCTTACAGTTTATGAATAGTTTCACATAAGTAGTACTATTTCCACATATAACAGTGCAATGTGATGTCCAAAATGGCTGACAATAGTAGGTAATAACAAGAAATATAAGCAAGGCAATATAAGGTATATGTATAGCTTGGAAATTGTGACCGTTGCTCGCTCGCTCCGCTCGCTCGTAAAAATCTAGTCCAACCTCACAACCGATCCGTCACGTTCGCAAATTTGAAATATGCCGCCACCATATCGAATAATGAACGCAAGGCGGATTGGTTTTAGGTTAGGCTATAGTCTTCGAGCGAGCGCAGCGAGCGAGCGACGCGTAAATGTGTGTCACATACCAACGGTTTGGCACATACGGACATTGAAACATACGCACCAGCCCGAGGAGGCGGAAGTCTTTATCCTATTGCCTACTGACAAATGTTTACAGTTTATGAATAGTTTCACATAAATAGTACTATTTCCACATAGTACAGTGCAATGTGATGTCCGAAATGGCTGACAATATTAGGTAATAACACGAAATATATGCAGGGCAATATATGGTATATGTATAGCTTGGAAATTGTGACCGTTGCTCGCTCGCTCCGCTCGCTCGTAAAAATCTAGTCCAACCTCAGAACCGATCCCACACGTTCGCAAATTCGAAACATGTCGCCACCATATCGAATAATGAACGGAAGATGGATTGGTTTTAGGTTAGGCTATAGCTTTCGTGCGAGCGCAGCGAACGAGAGACGCGTAAAGGTGTGTAACAAACCAACGGTTTGGCACATACGGACATTGAAATATTCGCACCAGCCCGAGGAGCTGGAAGTCTTTATCCTATTGCCTCCTGACAAATGTTTACGGTTTACCAATAGTTTCACATAATTAGTACCGTTTCCTCATAGTACAGAGCAATGTGATGTCCGAAATCGCTGACAAAATTAGGTACTAGCACGAAATATAAGAAAGGCAATATAAGGTATATGTATAGCTTGGAAATTGTGACCGTTGCACGCTCTCTCCGCTCGCTCGTTAAAATCTGGTCCAACCTCACAACCGATCCCACACGTTCGCAAATTCGAAACATGTCGCCACCATATCGAATAATGAACGGAAGATGGATTGGTTTTAGGTTAGGCTATAGCTTTCGTACGAGCGCAGCGAGCGAGAGACGCGTAAAGGTGTGTCACAAGCCAACGGTTTGGCACATACGGACATTGAAATATTCGCACCAGCCCGAGGAGCCGAAAGTCTTTATCCTATTGCCTTCTGACAAATGTTTACGGTTTACCAACAGTTTCACATAATTAGTACCGTTTCCTCATAGTACAGTGCAATGTGATGTCCGAAATGGCAGACAAAATTAGGTAATAACACGACATATATGCAAGGCAATATAAGGTGTATGTATAGGTTGGAAATTGTGATCGTTGCTCGCTCGCTCCGCTCGCTCGAAAAAATCTAGTCCAACCTCACAACCGATCCGACACGTTCGCAAATTTGAAATATGTCGCCACCATATCGAATAATGAACGGAAGGTGGATTGGTTTTAGGTTAGGCTATAGCTTTCGTGGGAGCGCAGCGAGCGAGAGACGCGTAAAGGTGTGTCACAAACCAACGGTTTGGCACATACGGACATTGAAATATTCGCACCAGCCCGAGGAGCCGAAAGTCTTTATCCTATTGCCTTCTGAAAAATGTTTACGGTTTACCAACAGTTTCACATAATTAGTACCGTTTCCTCATAGTACAGTGCAATGTGATGTCCGAAATGGCAGACAAAATTAGGTAATAACACGACATATATGCAAGGCAATATAAGGTGTATGTATAGGTTGGAAATTGTGATCGTTGCTCGCTCGCTCCGCTCGCTCGAAAAAATCTAGTCCAACCTCACAACCGATCCGACACGTTCGCAAATTTGAAATATGTGGCCACCATATCGAATAATGAACGGAAGATGGATTGGTTTTAGGTTAGGCTATAGCTTTCGTGCGAGCGCAGCGAACGAGAGACGCGTAAAGGTGTGTCACAAACCAACGGTTTGGCACATGCGGACATTGAAATATTCGCACCAGCCCGAGGAGCCGGAAGTCTTTATCCTATTGCCTCCTGACAAATGTTTACGGTTTACCAATAGTTTCACATAATTAGTACCGTTTCCTCATAGTACAGAGCAATGTGATGTCCGAAATCGCTGACAAAATTAGGTACTTGCACGAAATATAAGCAAGGCAATATAAGGTATATGTATAGCTTGGAAATAGTGACCGTTGCTCGCTCGCTCCGCTCGCTCGTAAAAATCTTGTCCAACCTCACAACCGATCCGACACGTTCGCAAATTTGAAATATGTCGCCACCATATCGAAGAATGAACGGAAGAAGGACTGGTTTTAGATTAGGCTATAGTTTTCGAGCGAGCGCAGCGAGCGAGAGACGCGTAAAGGTGTGTCAGAAACCAACGGTTTGGCACATACGGACATTGAAATATTCGCACCAGCCCGAGGAGCCGGAAGTATTTATCCTATTGCCTACCGACACATGTTTACAGTTTATGAATAGTTTCACATAAATAGTACTATTTCCTCATGGTACAGTGCAATGTGATGTCCGAAATGGCTGACAATATTAGGTACTAACACGAAATATATGCAAGGCAATATAAGGTATATGTATAGCTTGTAAATTGTGACTGCTACACGCTCGCTCCGCTCGCTCGTAAAAATCTGGTCCAACCTCACATTCGATCCGACACGTTCCCGAATTTGAAATAAGTCGCCTTCATGTCGAATGACTAACGCACGAGGGATTGTTTTTAGGTTAGGCTATATCTTTCGAGCGAGCGCAGCGAGCGAGAGACGCGTAAAGGTGTGTCACAAACCAACGGTTTGGCACATACGGACATTGAAATATTCGCACCAGCCCGAGGAGCCGAAAGTCTTTATCCTATTGCCTTCTGACAAATGTTTACGGTTTACCAACAGTTTCACATAATTAGTACCGTTTCCTCATAGTATAGTGCAATGTGATGTCCGAAATGGCAGACAAAATTAGGTACCAGCACGAAAACTATGCAAGGCAATATATGGTATATGTATAGCTTGGAAATTGTGACCGTTGCTCGCTCGCTCCGCTCGCTCGTAAAAATCTAGTCCAACCTCACAACCGATCCGTCACGTACGCAAACTTGAAATATGTCGCCACCATATCGAATAATGAACGCAAGGCGGATTGGTTTTAGGTTAGGCTATAGTCTTCGAGCGAGCGCAGCGAGCGAGCGACGCGTAAATGTGTGTCACATACCAACGGTTTGGCACATACGGACATTGAAACACTCGCAGCAGCCCGAGGAGCCGGAAGTCTTTATCCTATTGCCTACTGACAAATGCTTACAGTTTATGAATAGTTTCACATAAGTAGTACTATTTCCACATATAACAGTGCAATGTGATGTCCAAAATGGCTGACAATAGTAGGTAATAACAAGAAATATAAGCAAGGCAATATAAGGTATATGTATAGCTTGGAAATTGTGACCGTTGCTCGCTCGCTCCGCTCGCTCGTAAAAATCTAGTCCAACCTCACAACCGATCCGTCACGTTCGCAAATTTGAAATATGCCGCCACCATATCGAATAATGAACGCAAGGCGGATTGGTTTTAGGTTAGGCTATAGTCTTCGAGCGAGCGCAGCGAGCGAGCGACGCGTAAATGTGTGTCACATACCAACGGTTTGGCACATACGGACATTGAAACATACGCACCAGCCCGAGGAGGCGGAAGTCTTTATCCTATTGCCTACTGACAAATGTTTACAGTTTATGAATAGTTTCACATAAATAGTACTATTTCCACATAGTACAGTGCAATGTGATGTCCGAAATGGCTGACAATATTAGGTAATAACACGAAATATATGCAGGGCAATATATGGTATATGTATAGCTTGGAAATTGTGACCGTTGCTCGCTCGCTCCGCTCGCTCGTAAAAATCTGGTCCAACCTCACATTCGATCCGACACGTTCCCAAATTTGAAATAAGTCGCCTTCATGTCGAATGACTAACGCACGAGGGATTGTTTTTAGGTTAGGCTATATCTTTCGAGCGAGCACAGCGAGCGAGAGACGCGTAAAGGTGTGTCACATACCAACGGTTTGGCACATACGGACATTGAAACATACGCACCAGCCCGAGGAGGCGGAAGTCTTTATCCTATTGCCTACGGACAAATGTTTACAGTTTATGAATAGTTTCGCATAAATAGTACCGTTTCCTCACAGTACAGTGCAATGTGATGTCCGAAATGGCAGACAAAATTAGGTACTAGCACGAAAACTATGCAAGGCAATATATGGTATATGTATAGCTTGGAAATTGTGACCGTTGCTCGCTCGCTCCGCTCGCTCGTAAAAATCTGGTCCAACCTCACAACCGATCCGACACGTTCGCAAATTCGAGACATGTCGCCACCATATCAAATAATGAACGGAAGCTGGATTGGTTTTAGGTTAGGCTATAGCTTTCGAGCGAGCACGGCTAGCGAGGGACGCGGAGAGGTGTGTCACAATCCATCGGTTTGGCACATACGGACATTGAAATATTCGCACCAGCCCGAGGAGCCGAAAGTCTTTATCCTATTGCCTTCTGACAAATGTTTACGGTTTACCAACAGTTTCACATAATTAGTACCGTTTCCTCATAGTACAGTGCAATGTGATGTCCGAAATGGCAGACAAAATTAGGTAATAACACGACATATATGCAAGGCAATATAAGGTGTATGTATAGGTTGGAAATTGTGATCGTTGCTCGCTCGCTCCGCTCGCTCGAAAAAATCTAGTCCAACCTCACAACCGATCCGACACGTTCGCAAATTTGAAATATGTCGCCACCATATCGAATAATGAACGGAAGGTGGATTGGTTTTAGGTTAGGCTATAGCTTTCGTGGGAGCGCAGCGAGCGAGAGACGCGTAAAGGTGTGTCACAAACCAACGGTTTGGCACATACGGACATTGAAATATTCGCACCAGCCCGAGGAGCCGAAAGTCTTTATCCTATTGCCTTCTGAAAAATGTTTACGGTTTACCAACAGTTTCACATAATTAGTACCGTTTCCTCATAGTACAGTGCAATGTGATGTCCGAAATGGCAGACAAAATTAGGTAATAACACGACATATATGCAAGGCAATATAAGGTGTATGTATAGGTTGGAAATTGTGATCGTTGCTCGCTCGCTCCGCTCGCTCGAAAAAATCTAGTCCAACCTCACAACCGATCCGACACGTTCGCAAATTTGAAATATGTGGCCACCATATCGAATAATGAACGGAAGATGGATTGGTTTTAGGTTAGGCTATAGCTTTCGTGCGAGCGCAGCGAACGAGAGACGCGTAAAGGTGTGTCACAAACCAACGGTTTGGCACATGCGGACATTGAAATATTCGCACCAGCCCGAGGAGCCGGAAGTCTTTATCCTATTGCCTCCTGACAAATGTTTACGGTTTACCAATAGTTTCACATAATTAGTACCGTTTCCTCATAGTACAGAGCAATGTGATGTCCGAAATCGCTGACAAAATTAGGTACTTGCACGAAATATAAGCAAGGCAATATAAGGTATATGTATAGCTTGGAAATAGTGACCGTTGCTCGCTCGCTCCGCTCGCTCGTAAAAATCTTGTCCAACCTCACAACCGATCCGACACGTTCGCAAATTTGAAATATGTCGCCACCATATCGAAGAATGAACGGAAGAAGGACTGGTTTTAGATTAGGCTATAGTTTTCGAGCGAGCGCAGCGAGCGAGAGACGCGTAAAGGTGTGTCAGAAACCAACGGTTTGGCACATACGGACATTGAAATATTCGCACCAGCCCGAGGAGCCGGAAGTATTTATCCTATTGCCTACCGACACATGTTTACAGTTTATGAATAGTTTCACATAAATAGTACTATTTCCTCATGGTACAGTGCAATGTGATGTCCGAAATGGCTGACAATATTAGGTACTAACACGAAATATATGCAAGGCAATATAAGGTATATGTATAGCTTGTAAATTGTGACTGCTACACGCTC
Organism: Bombus affinis; assembly: GCF_024516045.1. NCBI lineage: Eukaryota > Metazoa > Arthropoda > Insecta > Hymenoptera > Apidae > Bombus > Bombus affinis. The sequence goes on along the minus strand of NW_026109535.1, from coordinate 3,991 downwards.
GCTCCGCTCGCTCGTAAAAATCTGGTCCAACCTCACATTCGATCCGACACGTTCCCGAATTTGAAATAAGTCGCCTTCATGTCGAATGACTAACGCACGAGGGATTGTTTTTAGGTTAGGCTATATCTTTCGAGCGAGCGCAGCGAGCGAGAGACGCGTAAAGGTGTGTCACAAACCAACGGTTTGGCACATACGGACATTGAAATATTCGCACCAGCCCGAGGAGCCGAAAGTCTTTATCCTATTGCCTTCTGACAAATGTTTACGGTTTACCAACAGTTTCACATAATTAGTACCGTTTCCTCATAGTATAGTGCAATGTGATGTCCGAAATGGCAGACAAAATTAGGTACCAGCACGAAAACTATGCAAGGCAATATATGGTATATGTATAGCTTGGAAATTGTGACCGTTGCTCGCTCGCTCCGCTCGCTCGTAAAAATCTAGTCCAACCTCACAACCGATCCGTCACGTACGCAAACTTGAAATATGTCGCCACCATATCGAATAATGAACGCAAGGCGGATTGGTTTTAGGTTAGGCTATAGTCTTCGAGCGAGCGCAGCGAGCGAGCGACGCGTAAATGTGTGTCACATACCAACGGTTTGGCACATACGGACATTGAAACACTCGCAGCAGCCCGAGGAGCCGGAAGTCTTTATCCTATTGCCTACTGACAAATGCTTACAGTTTATGAATAGTTTCACATAAGTAGTACTATTTCCACATATAACAGTGCAATGTGATGTCCAAAATGGCTGACAATAGTAGGTAATAACAAGAAATATAAGCAAGGCAATATAAGGTATATGTATAGCTTGGAAATTGTGACCGTTGCTCGCTCGCTCCGCTCGCTCGTAAAAATCTAGTCCAACCTCACAACCGATCCGTCACGTTCGCAAATTTGAAATATGCCGCCACCATATCGAATAATGAACGCAAGGCGGATTGGTTTTAGGTTAGGCTATAGTCTTCGAGCGAGCGCAGCGAGCGAGCGACGCGTAAATGTGTGTCACATACCAACGGTTTGGCACATACGGACATTGAAACATACGCACCAGCCCGAGGAGGCGGAAGTCTTTATCCTATTGCCTACTGACAAATGTTTACAGTTTATGAATAGTTTCACATAAATAGTACTATTTCCACATAGTACAGTGCAATGTGATGTCCGAAATGGCTGACAATATTAGGTAATAACACGAAATATATGCAGGGCAATATATGGTATATGTATAGCTTGGAAATTGTGACCGTTGCTCGCTCGCTCCGCTCGCTCGTAAAAATCTAGTCCAACCTCAGAACCGATCCCACACGTTCGCAAATTCGAAACATGTCGCCACCATATCGAATAATGAACGGAAGATGGATTGGTTTTAGGTTAGGCTATAGCTTTCGTGCGAGCGCAGCGAACGAGAGACGCGTAAAGGTGTGTAACAAACCAACGGTTTGGCACATACGGACATTGAAATATTCGCACCAGCCCGAGGAGCTGGAAGTCTTTATCCTATTGCCTCCTGACAAATGTTTACGGTTTACCAATAGTTTCACATAATTAGTACCGTTTCCTCATAGTACAGAGCAATGTGATGTCCGAAATCGCTGACAAAATTAGGTACTAGCACGAAATATAAGAAAGGCAATATAAGGTATATGTATAGCTTGGAAATTGTGACCGTTGCACGCTCTCTCCGCTCGCTCGTTAAAATCTGGTCCAACCTCACAACCGATCCCACACGTTCGCAAATTCGAAACATGTCGCCACCATATCGAATAATGAACGGAAGATGGATTGGTTTTAGGTTAGGCTATAGCTTTCGTACGAGCGCAGCGAGCGAGAGACGCGTAAAGGTGTGTCACAAGCCAACGGTTTGGCACATACGGACATTGAAATATTCGCACCAGCCCGAGGAGCCGAAAGTCTTTATCCTATTGCCTTCTGACAAATGTTTACGGTTTACCAACAGTTTCACATAATTAGTACCGTTTCCTCATAGTACAGTGCAATGTGATGTCCGAAATGGCAGACAAAATTAGGTAATAACACGACATATATGCAAGGCAATATAAGGTGTATGTATAGGTTGGAAATTGTGATCGTTGCTCGCTCGCTCCGCTCGCTCGAAAAAATCTAGTCCAACCTCACAACCGATCCGACACGTTCGCAAATTTGAAATATGTCGCCACCATATCGAATAATGAACGGAAGGTGGATTGGTTTTAGGTTAGGCTATAGCTTTCGTGGGAGCGCAGCGAGCGAGAGACGCGTAAAGGTGTGTCACAAACCAACGGTTTGGCACATACGGACATTGAAATATTCGCACCAGCCCGAGGAGCCGAAAGTCTTTATCCTATTGCCTTCTGAAAAATGTTTACGGTTTACCAACAGTTTCACATAATTAGTACCGTTTCCTCATAGTACAGTGCAATGTGATGTCCGAAATGGCAGACAAAATTAGGTAATAACACGACATATATGCAAGGCAATATAAGGTGTATGTATAGGTTGGAAATTGTGATCGTTGCTCGCTCGCTCCGCTCGCTCGAAAAAATCTAGTCCAACCTCACAACCGATCCGACACGTTCGCAAATTTGAAATATGTGGCCACCATATCGAATAATGAACGGAAGATGGATTGGTTTTAGGTTAGGCTATAGCTTTCGTGCGAGCGCAGCGAACGAGAGACGCGTAAAGGTGTGTCACAAACCAACGGTTTGGCACATGCGGACATTGAAATATTCGCACCAGCCCGAGGAGCCGGAAGTCTTTATCCTATTGCCTCCTGACAAATGTTTACGGTTTACCAATAGTTTCACATAATTAGTACCGTTTCCTCATAGTACAGAGCAATGTGATGTCCGAAATCGCTGACAAAATTAGGTACTTGCACGAAATATAAGCAAGGCAATATAAGGTATATGTATAGCTTGGAAATAGTGACCGTTGCTCGCTCGCTCCGCTCGCTCGTAAAAATCTTGTCCAACCTCACAACCGATCCGACACGTTCGCAAATTTGAAATATGTCGCCACCATATCGAAGAATGAACGGAAGAAGGACTGGTTTTAGATTAGGCTATAGTTTTCGAGCGAGCGCAGCGAGCGAGAGACGCGTAAAGGTGTGTCAGAAACCAACGGTTTGGCACATACGGACATTGAAATATTCGCACCAGCCCGAGGAGCCGGAAGTATTTATCCTATTGCCTACCGACACATGTTTACAGTTTATGAATAGTTTCACATAAATAGTACTATTTCCTCATGGTACAGTGCAATGTGATGTCCGAAATGGCTGACAATATTAGGTACTAACACGAAATATATGCAAGGCAATATAAGGTATATGTATAGCTTGTAAATTGTGACTGCTACACGCTCGCTCCGCTCGCTCGTAAAAATCTGGTCCAACCTCACATTCGATCCGACACGTTCCCGAATTTGAAATAAGTCGCCTTCATGTCGAATGACTAACGCACGAGGGATTGTTTTTAGGTTAGGCTATATCTTTCGAGCGAGCGCAGCGAGCGAGAGACGCGTAAAGGTGTGTCACAAACCAACGGTTTGGCACATACGGACATTGAAATATTCGCACCAGCCCGAGGAGCCGAAAGTCTTTATCCTATTGCCTTCTGACAAATGTTTACGGTTTACCAACAGTTTCACATAATTAGTACCGTTTCCTCATAGTATAGTGCAATGTGATGTCCGAAATGGCAGACAAAATTAGGTACCAGCACGAAAACTATGCAAGGCAATATATGGTATATGTATAGCTTGGAAATTGTGACCGTTGCTCGCTCGCTCCGCTCGCTCGTAAAAATCTAGTCCAACCTCACAACCGATCCGTCACGTACGCAAACTTGAAATATGTCGCCACCATATCGAATAATGAACGCAAGGCGGATTGGTTTTAGGTTAGGCTATAGTCTTCGAGCGAGCGCAGCGAGCGAGCGACGCGTAAATGTGTGTCACATACCAACGGTTTGGCACATA
>NW_026109534.1:22500-31300 GCF_024516045.1 Bombus affinis | reverse complement strand
GATCATCTCCCTAAGTCATCAGCGCTCGAAGAAATCACGTGTGCGTTCCCGGATCTACGGCTCTCTTTCGGGGATAAATTACAAGCACAGAGTATGTTAAACGCAACGACGACCATCGATGCGACGGTCCTCGTCGTTGTCAGTCGCTCGCGCAGAGTATATCTCTACGCACGAAGAGACGGAGTGGGCATTAGATCCCTGGGGCTATTCGAGTAAAACGTCTTAAGAAAAGACGGTTGTACGGCAAAATTCCGCACCGTTACCAAGTTTACTTTTATCTGAGGCTGTTCTCCTTCTCTCCTCTCTCGACCGAGTTCCCATATTTGCTTTCTCTCAGTCTCGCCAAAATAATATTCATTTAAGACGACGTCGGGGGCGCGGACATCGTGCTCATCGAAAACCTGCAAACGTATGCAAATCTGCTGATATGAAAAAAAAATCGGTCACGAGGACAACACTACGTATATATATATATATATATATATATATATAATATATTCGATAACCGACACGAAGCGGTGCATAAGCGGGCGGTCGTACGAAAGGACGACTCACGACGCCGCTAGCACTCACGCAGGTCCGTGACGGTTCTCTCCGCTCTTATTCGTATCCTTCTTCGTGCGCTTCCTCCGACTCTGAAACGTTCTACGTATCGTAAGAACGACGGCGGGTTGTCGAAGGCACAAGGGACAGAGAGAGACAGAGGTAGAGTTTCGTAGTGTCTCCCGTGAACACGATAGTTTATATATCGAGCATGCGTACGAATTGCACGGTCTCGACACGACCGCGACGAACGCCGACGAGCGTCCAACAATCGCTCGTACGTCGCGTACGTTCTCTCGCGTCCGCTCTTGTTCGTATCCTTCTTCGTGCGCTTCCTCCGACTCTGAAACGTTCTACGTATCGTAAGAACGACGGCGGGTTGTCGAAGGCACCAAGGGACAGAGAGAGACAGATAGAGAGGAACGACACGCAACGCAAGCAGTCTTAGGTTTACGTGAGCAACCCTCAGCCAGGCGTGGTCCAGGAATTGTATCCGTGGACCGCAATGTGCGTTCGAAATGTCGATGTTCATGTGTCCTGCAGTTCACACGTTGACGCGCAATTAGCTGCGTTCTTCATCGACCCACGAGCCAAGTGATCCACCGTTCAGGGTAATCTTTTCATATATTTTTTAAAACTCTTGTACTCCATGTACTCTTAATACTCGGTTCGAGCGAAGCCGAGATCCGACACGACCGACCAACGGGAATCGGACGCGCAGAAGTCGCCGGAAGATCGACGACACGAAAACGTTCGAAAATGAAATCCGACGAACGCGCGAAGATACGCGCGTCCGCCGGCCGGGCGAAAAGTACATTATGATATATAACAACCATCGAGATCGAAGCTCCGTTCGTCAGGAAACGACGGGGATATAACACCCGATTCTGAATCCTCTGTGCAGCACACGATCTCGCGAAGAAATACGCACGGTGGCTAGCCCATATATATATATATGTGTGTGTGTGTATATATAATACGATATGCATTCCTCTCGTCCAATTATTCAAGAAAAAGAGCGTGCGCCTCCATCGTTCGGGTGATGTAAAGATTCGATGGGACTCGCGCGACCCTCGGCCTCGAGCGGTCTTTCCTCCCAATATCCAGAAGCCGAGCTTTGAAAAAACTCTAGCGACGGCACGGGTGTCCGACTCACGACATCGAGGCTTCGAAGTCGGCGATCTCCTCCGAACGGATGGCGATCGCGACGACTCAAAGCGTGAAAAATCGACGAAAGAGAACACATCTCCGTTCAGGTGATTGTTTTTTTTAAAAAATAAAAAAATTCGATGGGACTTCGCATCCATCTACCTCGCGCGGTCTTTCTTCCCAATATCCAGAAGCCGAGCTTTGAAAAAACTTCAGCGACGGCACGGGTGTCCGACTCACGACAACGAGGATAGACAGCCTGCGGGTCCCCTCTGAACGGGTTATATGCGACGAACTAGACGAAACTTTAGTCGTTCAGGTGGTATAAAAAAAAAAAAATTCGATGGGACGCACGCGCAGCCCGTCGTCCTCGAGCGGTCTTTCTTCCCAATATCCAGAAGCCGAGCTTTGAAAAAAACTCTAGCGACGGCACGGGGTGTCCGACTCACGACATCGAGGGTAGACAGCCTGCGGTCCCCTCTGAACCAACTTCGGCTAGACTAGTTACGAATCGTTGCTACGCATCGTCATCATAGTCATCGTCATCATCATCATTATCATAGCGGGCCAACATCCACGCAATGCGTTTTCGTTCTAGGTTACCCGATCCACGAGTATGTTACAAGTGGTTTCGTTATTTCGAACAAAACGACATACGAAGAACACACGCCCTATGGGTAGGAAGCACGTTTCGAGAACGACCGAGAGCGGTGAAAGAGACGAAAGGTCGACGCGCATAAGGTATCCATGGATCTTCGAAGAGAACCTTCGAAGATATGTCGGTATCCTTTCTACATGCGCGACTCGCTACTCGTACTTTCGCTCTCGTCGACTCGTTTTAGTCGCTTCGTTCGATCCCAAAGAGGAGTCTTCGATGTCCCGTTGCTAGGAGGAGAGCAAACGCAACACAGACCACGAAACATAGAAGAGAATAGGCGAGCATGATCTCTCCGACACGAGGCACTTTAGAGATTTTGTTATTCGTTTTGTACGGTCTCCACGACGCAAAAAAAAAAATACGAGATCGTGGCGGCGGGTCTTTCTGTATACGGCCTCACGCAAGCGCCTCGATCTCATTTCTCTTTACGGGTGGTTTCCATTCGTAATTTTTCGTTCGATATTCGTGTCAAAGTTTAATTTTCGAAAGCTCAAGTTCCCATTTATAGTTTTATTATAAAATCATAATATTCGCAGACGGCGGGTCTTTCTGTGTACGACCTCACGCAGGCGCCTCGAATTCGTTTATGTATGTATATATATATATATATATATATATGTATCTCTTCATCCCGATGATCGAGAGAGGAGTGCCACCTTCTCTTCATATAGTTTCGTAGCTGGAGGGTCGTCTCCTCCTTATGTCTTTTCATCATTTTGCCAACGGAGTAAGCCACGCTCCGGGCGAATTTAACTGTTCTTTGTTAAAGTATATAGCTTGTTGATACGTCGTATATACTTTGGTTCGTCGATATAGGAGGAGTACGGCTCCTTACCGACTTATACAGTTTCGTATTTTTCAAGTGTTCAAGTCAAATTCTTTAAGTTTTTGTGTTATATCGTTAATGATCCTTCCGCAGGTTCACCTACGGAAACCTTGTTACGACTTTTACTTCCTCTAAATGATCAAGTTTGGTCATCTTCCCGGTAACATCGGCAATGCTTATCACATTGGCCGCGCACCAGTCCGAAGACCTCACTAAATCATTCAATCGGTAGTAGCGACGGGCGGTGTGTACAAAGGGCAGGGACGTAATCAACGCGAGCTTATGACTCGCGCTTACTGGGAATTCCTCGTTCATGGGGAATAATTGCAAGCCCCAATCCCTAGCACGAAGGAGGTTCAGCGGGTTACCCGGGCCTTTCGGCCAGGGAAAACACGCTGATTCCTTCAGTGTAGCGCGCGTGCGGCCCAGAACATCTAAGGGCATCACAGACCTGTTATTGCTCAATCTCGTGCGGCTAGAAGCCGCCTGTTCCTCTAAGAAGATTTGTTTGTACGTTGGTAGTAAAAACCCACCGACCGAAGCCGGGGGCCTTCGAGATACCATAAGTTACGTCTATTTAGCAGGCTAGAGTCTCGTTCGTTATCGGAATTAACCAGACAAATCGCTCCACCAACTAAGAACGGCCATGCACCACCACCCACCGAATCAAGAAAGAGCTATCAATCTGTCAATCCTTCCGGTGTCCGGGCCTGGTGAGGTTTCCCGTGTTGAGTCAAATTAAGCCGCAGGCTCCACTCCTGGTGGTGCCCTTCCGTCAATTCCTTTAAGTTTCAGCTTTGCAACCATACTTCCCCCGGAACCCAAAAGCTTTGGTTTCCCGGAAGCTGCCCGCCGAGTCATCGGAGGAACTTCGGCGGATCGCTGGCTGGCATCGTTTATGGTTAGAACTAGGGCGGTATCTGATCGCCTTCGAACCTCTAACTTTCGTTCTTGATTAATGAAAACATTTTTGGCAAATGCTTTCGCTTCTGTCCGTCTTGCGACGATCCAAGAATTTCACCTCTAACGTCGCAATACGAATGCCCCCATCTGTCCCTATTAATCATTACCTCGGGGCTCCGAAAACCAACAAAATAGAACCGAGGTCCTATTCCATTATTCCATGCACACAGTATTCAGGCGAAGGTAGCCTGCTTTAAGCACTCTAATTTGTTCAAAGTAAACGTATCGGCCCACCTCGACACTCAGTGAAGAGCACCGCGATGGGATATTAGTTGGACCGCCCGCGAGGAGCTAAGCCCACCGATAGGACGTACCACATAATGCCAGTTAAACACCGCGAGCGGTGAACCGACACTGTGACACACAGATTCAACTACGAGCTTTTTAACCGCAACAACTTTAATATACGCTATTGGAGCTGGAATTACCGCGGCTGCTGGCACCAGACTTGCCCTCCAATTGGTCCTCGTTAAAGGATTTAAAGTGTACTCATTCCGATTACCGGGGCCTCGATGAGTCCCCGTATCGTTATTTTTCGTCACTACCTCCCCGTGCCGGGAGTGGGTAATTTGCGCGCCTGCTGCCTTCCTTGGATGTGGTAGCTGTTTCTCAGGCTCCCTCTCCGGAATCGAACCCTGATTCCCCGTTACCCGTTACAACCATGGTAGGCGCAGAACCTACCATCGACAGTTGATAAGGCAGACATTTGAAAGATGCGTCGCCGGTGCTAGATGACCATGCGATCAGCACAAAGTTATTCAGAGTCACCAAAACAAACGATGGACGGACAGACGAGCCATCCGCCACCGATTGGTTTTGATCTAATAAAAGCATTCCTACCATCTCTGGTCGGAATCTGTTTGCATGTATTAGCTCTAGAATTACCACAGTTATCCAAGTAAATGTAGGTATGATCTAAGAAACCATAACTGATTTAATGAGCCATTCGCGGTTTCACCTTAATGCGGCATGTACTGAGACATGCATGGCTTAATCTTTGAGACAAGCATATGACTACTGGCAGGATCAACCAGGGATCTTATAATATATTCCCAAAAACCAGCATTTTCGTTTAAAAGTTCTCTCTGTGTCGTAGGTGGGACGTAAGCACCGTACGACGAGACTTTTCATTTTATATATATATGTAATATGACTTAGAGAGCAACGTTCCATGGTTCAGTAACAACGTCACTCAGCCACTTTAATTCTCCTCCTCTCTCACCATCATATATCGATACAAGATTCATACTTCACAGAATTATTTCTGTTTGTAACTTTTCTCCTCCAACTTCTCTCGTAGAATATAACTTAGCGGTAAAGCACGTATACGCATGCTGGACATACCGTAAGAATATTCTTTTATAAGCTTCAACACCTCTGTAGAGACGCGTTACCAGAAGATAACGCACTCTACAGAACGCCAAAAGGACCATCGTGCAGCTACAAATAGCTTACAACCGATGGTCTCTGCAAGAATGGCTACTCCGTAAGTACAAGCACACACGCATCCAACTTTTGTCAAATACGTGCACACAGGTCACCAGCTTCCCGACTAAGGGGAAGCTTGCCACGTTAACGGTCATTACGTCCTAGACTTCGACCCGCGGCGCAGCAGTGTAGAGAAAAAACCAGTACGAGAACGGAGGAACAGTCGAGAAATAGCGTAAAATACACTAAGACTCGAGGAGCGGTGACTGAATTCTCAACCGAGGCCGTAGAATAGCCACGCGCCCAGCGCTGTTCCGACCGAACCGTCCGGCTCGACGCTTCTCTTATAGATACCAAGGGGCCGGCCGGAAGGCCGGCGCCGGTCGGGCTAGCGGGCCGCGCGCTTATGGTGCAAAACCTCCGTAGCAACGTACCGTTCGGAAGGGACGCTGGAACTTAGTCGCTCGCACGTTCAATAACTACTATATAAAGGCGATATCCAACCATCGAAATATTTTACCACAAGCATTATTAACATATTATAAATGCATTTTTACCAAAAAATTAATTTTTTTTTTCACCGAAAAATTGCATCAGTAAACATACAGTTTTATCGACTATGGACGAAAAATAACTTTATAATCGATTAAAACACGTTAAAATAACACGAAATATGTAAAAAGATATATACCTTGTAACATTAATTAACGAAAAAATTGCAAAAATATCCCAGTCGTATCAGTCCGACGGAAGCTAATTTTTCAAAAAATTCGACAAAAATGTTTAATCCGATTGTATTTAATAGAGATATAACGATCCCTGTCAAAAAAATTATACCTTATAACGCTTTTTAACGAAATAACTCGAAATAACCATTTCGGACTTTTCGCACCGGCCGAACTTCTTCAAAGTCCCAACGTCCCGTCGCATAGTTCCGTTTCTAGAAAACGTTCCAGCGACCAAATAAACGCTTAATCCCGACGTAAAACGTCGAGATACGTCCATTTGTGCAAAAATATTCCTACCTTGTAACACTTTTAAGCGAGATAACTCGAAAAAACGTGTTCGATACGGAAATTTTTCAAAGTCCCCAACGAAAAAATCGAAACTTTGTAGAAGGTCTTGGGGACGACATAAACGCTTAATCCCGACGTAAAACGTCGAGATACGTCGATTTATGCAAAAATATTCCTACCTTGTAACACTTTTAAGCGAGATAACTCGAAAAAACCTTTTCGGTCTTTTCGCACCGGCCGAACTTCTTCAAAGTCCCAACGTCCCGTCGCATAGTTCCGTTTCTAGAAAACGTTCCAGCGACCAAATAAACGCTTAATCCCGACGTAAAACGTCGAGATACGTCCATTTATGCAAAAATATTCCTACCTTGTAACACTTTTAAGCGAGATAACTCGAAAAAACCTTTCGGTCCTTTCGCACCGGCCGAACTTCTTCAAAGTCCCAACGTCCCGTCGCATAGTTCCGTTTCTAGAAAACGTTCCAGCGACCAAATAAACGCTTAATCCCGACGTAAAACGTCGAGATACGTCCATTTATGCAAATATATTCCTACCTTGTAACACTTTTAAGCGAGATAACTCGAAAAAACCTTTTCGGTCTTTTCGCACCGGCCGAACTTCTTCAAGTCCCAACGTCCCGTCGCATAGTTCCGTTTCTAGAAAACGTTCCAGCGACCAAATAAACGCTTAATCCCCGACGTAAAAACGTCGAGATACGTCCATTTATGCAAATATATTCCTACCTTGTAACACTTTTAAGCGAGATAACTCGAAAAAAACCTTTTCGGTCTTTTCGCACCGGCCGAACTTCTTCAAAGTCCCAACGTCCCGTCGCATAGTTCCGTTTCTAGAAAACGTTCCACCGACCAAATAAACGCTTAATCCCGACGTAAAACGTCGAGATACGTCCATTTATGCAAAAATATTCCTACCTTGTAACACTTTTAAGCGAGATAACTCGAAAAAACCTTTTCGGTCTTTTCGCACCGGCCGAACTTCTTCAAAGTCCCAACGTCCCGTCGCATAGTTCCGTTTCTAGAAAACGTTCCAGCGACCAAATAAACGCTTAATCCCGACGTAAAACGTCGAGATACGTCCATTTATGCAAATATATTCCTACCTTGTAACACTTTTAAGCGAGATAACTCGAAAAAACCTTTTCGGTCTTTTCGCACCGGCCGAACTTCTTCAAAGTCCCAACGTCCCGTCGCATAGTTCCGTTTCTAGAAAACGTTCCAGCGACCAAATAAACGCTTAATCCCGACGTAAAACGTCGAGATACGTCCATTTATGCAAAAATATTCCTACCTTGTAACACTTTTAAGCGAGATAACTCGAAAAAACCTTTTCGGTCTTTTCGCACCGGCCGAACTTCTTCAAAGTCCCAACGTCCCGTCGCATAGTTCCGTTTCTAGAAAACGTTCCAGCGACCAAATAAACGCTTAATCCCGACGTAAAACGTCGAGATACGTCCATTTATGCAAATATATTCCTACCTTGTAACACTTTTAAGCGAGATAACTCGAAAAAACCTTTTCGGTCTTTTCGCACCGGCCGAACTTCTTCAAAGTCCCAACGTCCCGTCGCATAGTTCCGTTTCTAGAAAACGTTCCACCGACCAAATAAACGCTTAATCCCGACGTAAAACGTCGAGATACGTCCATTTATGCAAAAATATTCCTACCTTGTAACACTTTTAAGCGAGATAACTCGAAAAAACCTTTTCGGTCTTTTCGCACCGGCCGAACTTCTTCAAAGTCCCAACGTCCCGTCGCATAGTTCCGTTTCTAGAAAACGTTCCAGCGACCAAATAAACGCTTAATCCCGACGTAAAACGTCGAGATACGTCCATTTATGCAAATATATTCCTACCTTGTAACACTTTTAAGCGAGATAACTCGAAAAAACCTTTTCGGTCTTTTCGCACCGGCCGAACTTCTTCAAAGTCCCAACGTCCCGTCGCATAGTTCCGTTTCTAGAAAACGTTCCAGCGACCAAATAAACGCTTAATCCCGACGTAAAACGTCGAGATACGTCCATTTATGCAAAAATATTCCTACCTTGTAACACTTTTAAGCGAGATAACTCGAAAAAACCTTTTCGGTCCTTTCGCACCGGCCGAACTTCTTCAAAGTCCCAACGTCCCGTCGCATAGTTCCGTTTCTAGAAAACGTTCCAGCGACCAAATAAACGCTTAATCCCGACGTAAAACGTCGA
>NW_026109534.1:15000-17500 GCF_024516045.1 Bombus affinis | reverse complement strand
CTTCTAAGATGTGATGGGCGGTTTCTATTTCGCCGCATTCACATGTGTCCAATTCGCTGAGGTTGAATGACTTGAGCTTACCGTTGAAATCCCCGTGGCCGCTAATGAACTGTGTCGTGTAGTGGTCGGGTCTCACCCAGCGGTTCTCCAGTCTGTCCTTGATGCTAGCAAAGTAGTCGAAGGTCGTCCTGCCCTTTGGCGTTGTTTGCCAGCGCTCTTGCCACTTATCTAACGCCTCGCCGACAATGGATTTCTCGTCGGGCGCTTCGTCGCGCCTCCTCTTCTTATTGTGGAGTCTTGCCCTGATTTCGACTAGGAGGTCAATAGGAATGACTCCTGCGATAACCTGCAGTGCCTCGGTTGACGTGGTTCTATAGGCCTTGGTCACTCGGAGGAGTGCCATCCTCTGTGACCTTATCAGCTTGCTCCTCGCTTTCCCTTTCAGTAGGTCGCTCCAGCCGGCTGCGGCGTATGTGGTTATCGGCTCGTACAGCCCTCTGTACAGAGTACGCATGGCTGCGTGTCCGAGTCCCCATTTCGCCTTGGCCACCCTCGCGAGGCTGTTGAAGAGTTTTTGACACTTACCTGTTATTGCCTCCACGTGCTTGTTGACTTTTAGCCCTCCTTCGAGGTGCACTCCGAGGTATTTGATTGCCTGCTCCATCCTTATATTCCTGCCGCTAATCTTAATAATCGGTGGCCTCTCCGCGTCCAGCTTACCTTTGACGAGCAGCATCTCCGTTTTCTGTGCCGATAACGTTAGCTTCTTCCTGGTGCACCAGGTAGAGACTCGGGTAACTACCTCCTGTCCCTTTTCCTGGAGCTCGTTCCTCGTGTTGCCGGCAATTAGAATCACGATGTCGTCCGCGTACGCGATGGGTTCGCACCCTGTCGCGTTTCCCGCTAGCTCAGCCAGCAGGTCATCAAATACGAGATTCCAGAAACTTGGTCCCAGTACCGATCCCTGCGGGCATCCTTTCGTGACGGGCTTGCTCACTGCTTCGTTTTTCCCAGCAATCTGTACGGTTCTTTCGGAGAAGTAGCTCCTTGTTAACCGGTACAGGTTGTCGGGGCATTCTCTTCTTTTGAGCTCGTGCAGCACGTTCGGCCACCAGACGTTGTCGAAGGCTCCTGATATATCGAGTGCTATTGCGAGGACGTACCTCTTCTCGCTCATTTGCTCGATTTTCTCGCGGAGCTTGATGATCGCGTCCACCGTCGATCTTCCGGGGCGAAAGCCATATTGTCTGTCGGAGGAGAGCGCGTGGTCGTGGAAGATAGGTGCCATCCTGGTGGCCATTAGCCTTTCTAGCAGCTTGCCTATCATGGAGAGCAGACAGATTGGCCTGTAGGATTTCGGATTGCTTCTGTCCCGATCCGGTCCCTTGGGGATGGTGATAACATTTGCGACCTTCCACCGTTTGGGGAATATTCCCCAAGTAGATAGGGACAGAGGGAATCTCGTTAATCCATTCATGCGCGTCACTAATTAGATGACGAGGCATTTGGCTACCTTAAGAGAGTCATAGTTACTCCCGCCGTTTACCCGCGCTTTTTTGAATTTCTTCACGTTGACATTCAGAGCACTGGGCAGAAATCACATTGCGTCAACACCCTTGGGGGCCATCGCAATGCTTTGTTTTAATTAGACAGTCGGATTCCCCTAGTCCGTGCCAGTTCTGAGCTGAGCGTTGAATGGCGGCCGAAGAGAACGACCGCGACGGTAAAACCGCCACGGAAGCCTCGCAGCAAGGAAGATCCGCGGGAGGCCAAGGCACGGGACCGAGCTCGGATCCGGGGTGCGCGACGATATCCCCCCCGAGAGAGAGATACGCCGCGTCCCGTTCAGCTCGCCCAGGCCCGGCACGTCAGCCAAACCCGCTTCCCGACCAAGCCCGACACGCCCCGCTCCTCAGAGCCAATCCTTATTCCGAAGTTACGGATCCAATTTGCCGACTTCCCTTACCTACATTAATCTATCGACTAGAGGCTCTTTACCTTGGAGACCTGCTGCGGATATGGGTACGAACCGGCGCGACACCTCCACGTGGCCCTCTCCTGGATTTTCAAGGTCCGAGGGGAAGATCCGGACACCGCCGCAACTGCGGTGCTCTTCGCGTTCCAAACCCTATCTCCCTGCTAGAGGTTTCCAGGGAACTCGAACGCTTATACAGAAAAGAAAACTCTTCCCGGATCTCCCGACGGCGTCTCCAGGTCATTTTGGGTTACCCCGACGAACACTCTTACGAGGGCCCGAATGGTATGCGGTTCCGCTGCCGGGTTCCGGAATAGGAACCGGATTCCCTTTCGCCCAATGGGTGTGTTTCTTTCGCTCAATTTTTATTTGTTTGTTGCAATTTGTATGATCTTAGGACACCTCATCTGCATAGGATTTCTCTTAGGGCTTAGGATCGACTGACTCGTGTGCAACGGCTGTTCACACGAAACCCTTCTCCACGTCAGTCCTCCAGGGCCTCGCTGGAGTATTTGCTACTACCAC
>NW_026109534.1:0-12500 GCF_024516045.1 Bombus affinis | reverse complement strand
AATTAAATCAAAGTTTCACTCCAGCCTCGCCAAAGGGGATCGTCTTCTTCCTCGTCTACGATCTCTTCTCCTGTACGTGTCCAGAGATTCTCTCTGGCATGACGACGACGACCATCCAACGACTTTGTAACGGACTCTCGTGCGCATCTTCGTCAGGTACGGAAACGTTGCGCAACACCTCGAGCTTGGTAAAACACCCGTAGCCGATCATAGACACGCG
The DNA here is from genome assembly GCF_024516045.1 of Bombus affinis. Taxonomy (NCBI): domain Eukaryota; kingdom Metazoa; phylum Arthropoda; class Insecta; order Hymenoptera; family Apidae; genus Bombus; species Bombus affinis. The sequence goes on along the minus strand of NW_026109534.1, from coordinate 12,280 downwards.
CTAGTTCGCACACGATTTCTACGATTTCCGACGAACGTGGCTTTGGGCCAGGGCCGGCGGGCAGAGAGATACGCGAACGACGGGGAAAATTCGTCCCGATACAAGTAACGCGTACTCTCCGATCTCCGCGCAACGCCTGGGGATCATCTCCCTAAGTCATCAGCGCTCGAAGAAATCACGTGTGCGTTCCCGGATCTACGGCTCTCTTTCGGGGATAAATTACAAGCACAGAGTATGTTAAACGCAACGACGACCCATCGATGCGACGGTCCTCGTCGTTGTCAGTCGCTCGCGCAGAGTATATCTCTACGCACGAAGAGACGGAGTGGGCATTAGATCCCTGGGGCTATTCGAGTAAAACGTCTTAAGAAAAGACGGTTGTACGGCAAAATTCCGCACCGTTACCAAGTTTACTTTTATCTGAGGCTGTTCTCCTTCTCTCCTCTCTCGACCGAGTTCCCATATTTGCTTTCTCTCAGTCTCGCCAAAATAATATTCATTTAAGACGACGTCGGGGGCGCGGACATCGTGCTCATCGAAAACCTGCAAACGTATGCAAATCTGCTGATATGAAAAAAAAATCGGTCACGAGGACAACACTACGTATGTATATATATATATATATATATATATATATAATATATTCGATAACCGACACGAAGCGGTGCATAAGCGGGCGGTCGTACGAAAGGACGACTCACGACGCCGCTAGCACTCACGCAGGTCCGTGACGGTTCTCTCCGCTCTTATTCGTATCCTTCTTCGTGCGCTTCCTCCGACTCTGAAACGTTCTACGTATCGTAAGAACGACGGCGGGTTGTCGAAGGCACCAAGGGACAGAGAGAGACAGAGGTAGAGTTTCGTAGTGTCTCCCGTGAACACGATAGTTTATATATCGAGCATGCGTACGAATTGCACGGTCTCGACACGACCGCGACGAACGCCGACGAGCGTCCAACAATCGCTCGTACGTCGCGTACGTTCTCTCGCGTCCGCTCTTGTTCGTATCCTTCTTCGTGCGCTTCCTCCGACTCTGAAACGTTCTACGTATCGTAAGAACGACGGCGGGTTGTCGAAGGCACCAAGGGACAGAGAGAGACAGATAGAGAGGAACGACACGCAACGCAAGCAGTCTTAGGTTTACGTGAGCAACCCTCAGCCAGGCGTGGTCCAGGAATTGTATCCGTGGACCGCAATGTGCGTTCGAAATGTCGATGTTCATGTGTCCTGCAGTTCACACGTTGACGCGCAATTAGCTGCGTTCTTCATCGACCCACGAGCCAAGTGATCCACCGTTCAGGGTAATCTTTTCATATATTTTTTAAAACTCTTGTACTCCATGTACTCTTAATACTCGGTTCGAGCGAAGCCGAGATCCGACACGACCGACCAACGGGAATCGGACGCGCAGAAGTCGCCGGAAGATCGACGACACGAAAACGTTCGAAAATGAAATCCGACGAACGCGCGAAGATACGCGCGTCCGCCGGCCGGGCGAAAAGTACATTATGATATATAACAACCATCGAGATCGAAGCTCCGTTCGTCAGGAAACGACGGGGATATAACACCCGATTCTGAATCCTCTGTGCAGCACACGATCTCGCGAAGAAATACGCACGGTGGCTAGCCCATATATATATATATGTGTGTGTGTGTATATATAATACGATATGCATTCCTCTCGTCCAATTATTCAAGAAAAAGAGCGTGCGCCTCCATCGTTCGGGTGATGTAAAGATTCGATGGGACTCGCGCGACCCTCGGCCTCGAGCGGTCTTTCCTCCCAATATCCAGAAGCCGAGCTTTGAAAAAACTCTAGCGACGGCACGGGTGTCCGACTCACGACATCGAGGCTTCGAAGTCGGCGATCTCCTCCGAACGGATGGCGATCGCGACGACTCAAAGCGTGAAAAATCGACGAAAGAGAACACATCTCCGTTCAGGTGATTGTTTTTTTTAAAAAATAAAAAAATTCGATGGGACTCGCATCCATCTACCTCGCGCGGTCTTTCTTCCCAATATCCAGAAGCCGAGCTTTGAAAAAACTTCAGCGACGGCACGGGTGTCCGACTCACGACAACGAGGATAGACAGCCTGCGGTCCCCTCTGAACGGGTTATATGCGACGAACTAGACGAAACTTTAGTCGTTCAGGTGGTATAAAAAAAAAAAATTCGATGGGACGCACGCGCAGCCGTCGTCCTCGAGCGGTCTTTCTTCCCAATATCCAGAAGCCGAGCTTTGAAAAAACTCTAGCGACGGCACGGGTGTCCGACTCACGACATCGAGGGTAGACAGCCTGCGGTCCCCTCTGAACCAACTTCGGCTAGACTAGTTACGAATCGTTGCTACGCATCGTCATCATAGTCATCGTCATCATCATCATTATCATAGCGGGCCAACATCCACGCAATGCGTTTTCGTTCTAGGTTACCCGATCCACGAGTATGTTACAAGTGGTTTCGTTATTTCGAACAAAACGACATACGAAGAACACACGCCCTATGGGTAGGAAGCACGTTTCGAGAACGACCGAGAGCGGTGAAAGAGACGAAAGGTCGACGCGCATAAGGTATCCATGGATCTTCGAAGAGAACCTTCGAAGATATGTCGGTATCCTTTCTACATGCGCGACTCGCTACTCGTACTTTCGCTCTCGTCGACTCGTTTTAGTCGCTTCGTTCGATCCCAAAGAGGAGTCTTCGATGTCCCGTTGCTAGGAGGAGAGCAAACGCAACACAGACCACGAAACATAGAAGAGAATAGGCGAGCATGATCTCTCCGACACGAGGCACTTTAGAGATTTTGTTATTCGTTTGTACGGTCTCCACGACGCAAAAAAAAAAATACGAGATCGTGGCGGCGGGTCTTTCTGTATACGGCCTCACGCAAGCGCCTCGATCTCATTTCTCTTTACGGGTGGTTTCCATTCGTAATTTTTCGTTCGATATTCGTGTCAAAGTTTAATTTTCGAAAGCTCAAGTTCCCATTTATAGTTTTATTATAAAATCATAATATTCGCAGACGGCGGGTCTTTCTGTGTACGACCTCACGCAGGCGCCTCGAATTCGTTTATGTATGTATATATATATATATATATATATATATGTATCTCTTCATCCCGATGATCGAGAGAGAGTGCCACCTTCTCTTCATATAGTTTCGTAGCTGGAGGGTCGTCTCCTCCTTATGTCTTTTCATCATTTTGCCAACGGAGTAAGCCACGCTCCGGGCGAATTTAACTGTTCTTTGTTAAAGTATATAGCTTGTTGATACGTCGTATATACTTTGGTTCGTCGATATAGGAGGAGTACGGCTCCTTACCGACTTATACAGTTTCGTATTTTTCAAGTGTTCAAGTCAAATTCTTTAAGTTTTTGTGTTATATCGTTAATGATCCTTCCGCAGGTTCACCTACGGAAACCTTGTTACGACTTTTACTTCCTCTAAATGATCAAGTTTGGTCATCTTCCCGGTAACATCGGCAATGCTTATCACATTGGCCGCGCACCAGTCCGAAGACCTCACTAAATCATTCAATCGGTAGTAGCGACGGGCGGTGTGTACAAAGGGCAGGGACGTAATCAACGCGAGCTTATGACTCGCGCTTACTGGGAATTCCTCGTTCATGGGGAATAATTGCAAGCCCCAATCCCTAGCACGAAGGAGGTTCAGCGGGTTACCCGGGCCTTTCGGCCAGGGAAAACACGCTGATTCCTTCAGTGTAGCGCGCGTGCGGCCCAGAACATCTAAGGGCATCACAGACCTGTTATTGCTCAATCTCGTGCGGCTAGAAGCCGCCTGTTCCTCTAAGAAGATTTGTTTGTACGTTGGTAGTAAAAACCCACCGACCGAAGCCGGGGGCCTTCGAGATACCATAAGTTACGTCTATTTAGCAGGCTAGAGTCTCGTTCGTTATCGGAATTAACCAGACAAATCGCTCCACCAACTAAGAACGGCCATGCACCACCACCCACCGAATCAAGAAAGAGCTATCAATCTGTCAATCCTTCCGGTGTCCGGGCCTGGTGAGGTTTCCCGTGTTGAGTCAAATTAAGCCGCAGGCTCCACTCCTGGTGGTGCCCTTCCGTCAATTCCTTTAAGTTTCAGCTTTGCAACCATACTTCCCCCGGAACCCAAAAGCTTTGGTTTCCCGGAAGCTGCCCGCCGAGTCATCGGAGGAACTTCGGCGGATCGCTGGCTGGCATCGTTTATGGTTAGAACTAGGGCGGTATCTGATCGCCTTCGAACCTCTAACTTTCGTTCTTGATTAATGAAAACATTTTTGGCAAATGCTTTCGCTTCTGTCCGTCTTGCGACGATCCAAGAATTTCACCTCTAACGTCGCAATACGAATGCCCCCATCTGTCCCTATTAATCATTACCTCGGGGCTCCGAAAACCAACAAAATAGAACCGAGGTCCTATTCCATTATTCCATGCACACAGTATTCAGGCGAAGGTAGCCTGCTTTAAGCACTCTAATTTGTTCAAAGTAAACGTATCGGCCCACCTCGACACTCAGTGAAGAGCACCGCGATGGGATATTAGTTGGACCGCCCGCGAGGAGCTAAGCCCACCGATAGGACGTACCACATAATGCCAGTTAAACACCGCGAGCGGTGAACCGACACTGTGACACACAGATTCAACTACGAGCTTTTTAACCGCAACAACTTTAATATACGCTATTGGAGCTGGAATTACCGCGGCTGCTGGCACCAGACTTGCCCTCCAATTGGTCCTCGTTAAAGGATTTAAAGTGTACTCATTCCGATTACGGGGCCTCGGATGAGTCCCGTATCGTTATTTTTCGTCACTACCTCCCCGTGCCGGGAGTGGGTAATTTGCGCGCCTGCTGCCTTCCTTGGATGTGGTAGCTGTTTCTCAGGCTCCCTCTCCGGAATCGAACCCTGATTCCCCGTTACCCGTTACAACCATGGTAGGCGCAGAACCTACCATCGACAGTTGATAAGGCAGACATTTGAAAGATGCGTCGCCGGTGCTAGATGACCATGCGATCAGCACAAAGTTATTCAGAGTCACCAAAACAAACGATGGACGGACAGACGAGCCATCCGCCACCGATTGGTTTTGATCTAATAAAAGCATTCCTACCATCTCTGGTCGGAATCTGTTTGCATGTATTAGCTCTAGAATTACCACAGTTATCCAAGTAAATGTAGGTATGATCTAAGAAACCATAACTGATTTAATGAGCCATTCGCGGTTTCACCTTAATGCGGCATGTACTGAGACATGCATGGCTTAATCTTTGAGACAAGCATATGACTACTGGCAGGATCAACCAGGGATCTTATAATATATTCCCAAAAACCAGCATTTTCGTTTAAAAGTTCTCTCTGTGTCGTAGGTGGGACGTAAGCACCGTACGACGAGACTTTTCATTTTATATATATATGTAATATGACTTAGAGAGCAACGTTCCATGGTTCAGTAACAACGTCACTCAGCCACTTTAATTCTCCTCCTCTCTCACCATCATATATCGATACAAAGATTCATACTTCACAGAATTATTTCTGTTTGTAACTTTTCTCCTCCAACTTCTCTCGTAGAATATAACTTAGCGGTAAAGCACGTATACGCATGCTGGACATACCGTAAGAATATTCTTTTATAAGCTTCAACACCTCTGTAGAGACGCGTTACCAGAAGATAACGCACTCTACAGAACGCCAAAAGGACCATCGTGCAGCTACAAATAGCTTACAACCGATGGTCTCTGCAAGAATGGCTACTCCGTAAGTACAAGCACACACGCATCCAACTTTTGTCAAATACGTGCACACAGGTCACCAGCTTCCCGACTAAGGGGAAGCTTGCCACGTTAACGGTCATTACGTCCTAGACTTCGACCCGCGGCGCAGCAGTGTAGAGAAAAAACCAGTACGAGAACGGAGGAACAGTCGAGAAATAGCGTAAAATACACTAAGACTCGAGGAGCGGTGACTGAATTCTCAACCGAGGCCGTAGAATAGCCACGCGCCCAGCGCTGTTCCGACCGAACCGTCCGGCTCGACGCTTCTCTTATAGATACCAAGGGGCCGGCCGGAAGGCCGGCGCCGGTCGGGCTAGCGGCCGCGCGCTTATGGTGCAAAACCTCCGTAGCAACGTACCGTTCGGAAGGGACGCTGGAACTTAGTCGCTCGCACGTTCAATAACTACTATATAAAGGCGATATCCAACCATCGAAATATTTTACCACAAGCATTATTAACATATTATAAATGCATTTTTACCAAAAAATTAATTTTTTTTTTCACCGAAAAATTGCATCAGTAAACATACAGTTTTATCGACTATGGACGAAAAATAACTTTATAATCGATTAAAACACGTTAAAATAACACGAAATATGTAAAAAGATATATACCTTGTAACATTAATTAACGAAAAAATTGCAAAAATATCCCAGTCGTATCAGTCCGACGGAAGCTAATTTTTCAAAAAATTCGACAAAAATGTTTAATCCGATTGTATTTAATAGAGATATAACGATCCCTGTCAAAAAAATTATACCTTATAACGCTTTTTAACGAAATAACTCGAAATAACCATTTCGGACTTTTCGCACCGGCCGAACTTCTTCAAAGTCCCAACGTCCCGTCGCATAGTTCCGTTTCTAGAAAACGTTCCAGCGACCAAATAAACGCTTAATCCCGACGTAAAACGTCGAGATACGTCCATTTGTGCAAAAATATTCCTACCTTGTAACACTTTTAAGCGAGATAACTCGAAAAAACGTGTTCGATACGGAAATTTTTCAAAGTCCCAACGAAAAAATCGAAACTTTGTAGAAGGTCTTGGGGACGACATAAACGCTTAATCCCGACGTAAAACGTCGAGATACGTCGATTTATGCAAAAATATTCCTACCTTGTAACACTTTTAAGCGAGATAACTCGAAAAAACCTTTTCGGTCTTTTCGCACCGGCCGAACTTCTTCAAAGTCCCAACGTCCCGTCGCATAGTTCCGTTTCTAGAAAACGTTCCAGCGACCAAATAAACGCTTAATCCCGACGTAAAACGTCGAGATACGTCCATTTATGCAAAAATATTCCTACCTTGTAACACTTTTAAGCGAGATAACTCGAAAAAACCTTTTCGGTCCTTTCGCACCGGCCGAACTTCTTCAAAGTCCCAACGTCCCGTCGCATAGTTCCGTTTCTAGAAAACGTTCCAGCGACCAAATAAACGCTTAATCCCGACGTAAAACGTCGAGATACGTCCATTTATGCAAATATATTCCTACCTTGTAACACTTTTAAGCGAGATAACTCGAAAAAACCTTTTCGGTCTTTTCGCACCGGCCGAACTTCTTCAAAGTCCCAACGTCCCGTCGCATAGTTCCGTTTCTAGAAAACGTTCCAGCGACCAAATAAACGCTTAATCCCGACGTAAAACGTCGAGATACGTCCATTTATGCAAATATATTCCTACCTTGTAACACTTTTAAGCGAGATAACTCGAAAAAACCTTTTCGGTCTTTTCGCACCGGCCGAACTTCTTCAAAGTCCCAACGTCCCGTCGCATAGTTCCGTTTCTAGAAAACGTTCCACCGACCAAATAAACGCTTAATCCCGACGTAAAACGTCGAGATACGTCCATTTATGCAAAAATATTCCTACCTTGTAACACTTTTAAGCGAGATAACTCGAAAAAACCTTTTCGGTCTTTTCGCACCGGCCGAACTTCTTCAAAGTCCCAACGTCCCGTCGCATAGTTCCGTTTCTAGAAAACGTTCCAGCGACCAAATAAACGCTTAATCCCGACGTAAAACGTCGAGATACGTCCATTTATGCAAATATATTCCTACCTTGTAACACTTTTAAGCGAGATAACTCGAAAAAACCTTTTCGGTCTTTTCGCACCGGCCGAACTTCTTCAAAGTCCCAACGTCCCGTCGCATAGTTCCGTTTCTAGAAAACGTTCCAGCGACCAAATAAACGCTTAATCCCGACGTAAAACGTCGAGATACGTCCATTTATGCAAAAATATTCCTACCTTGTAACACTTTTAAGCGAGATAACTCGAAAAAACCTTTTCGGTCTTTTCGCACCGGCCGAACTTCTTCAAAGTCCCAACGTCCCGTCGCATAGTTCCGTTTCTAGAAAACGTTCCAGCGACCAAATAAACGCTTAATCCCGACGTAAAACGTCGAGATACGTCCATTTATGCAAATATATTCCTACCTTGTAACACTTTTAAGCGAGATAACTCGAAAAAACCTTTTCGGTCTTTTCGCACCGGCCGAACTTCTTCAAAGTCCCAACGTCCCGTCGCATAGTTCCGTTTCTAGAAAACGTTCCACCGACCAAATAAACGCTTAATCCCGACGTAAAACGTCGAGATACGTCCATTTATGCAAAAATATTCCTACCTTGTAACACTTTTAAGCGAGATAACTCGAAAAAAACCTTTTCGGTCTTTTCGCACCGGCCGAACTTCTTCAAAGTCCCAACGTCCCGTCGCATAGTTCCGTTTCTAGAAAACGTTCCAGCGACCAAATAAACGCTTAATCCCGACGTAAAACGTCGAGATACGTCCATTTATGCAAATATATTCCTACCTTGTAACACTTTTAAGCGAGATAACTCGAAAAAACCTTTTCGGTCTTTTCGCACCGGCCGAACTTCTTCAAAGTCCCAACGTCCCGTCGCATAGTTCCGTTTCTAGAAAACGTTCCAGCGACCAAATAAACGCTTAATCCCGACGTAAAACGTCGAGATACGTCCATTTATGCAAAAATATTCCTACCTTGTAACACTTTTAAGCGAGATAACTCGAAAAAACCTTTTCGGTCCTTTCGCACCGGCCGAACTTCTTCAAAGTCCCAACGTCCCGTCGCATAGTTCCGTTTCTAGAAAACGTTCCAGCGACCAAATAAACGCTTAATCCCGACGTAAAACGTCGAGATACGTCCATTTATGCAAATATATTCCTACCTTGTAACACTTTTAAGCGAGATAACTCGAAAAAACCTTTTCGGTCTTTTCGCACCGGCCGAACTTCTTCAAAGTCCCAACGTCCCGTCGCATAGTTCCGTTTCTAGAAAACGTTCCAGCGACCAAATAAACGCTTAATCCCGACGTAAAACGTCGAGATACGTCCATTTATGCAAAAATATTCCTACCTTGTAACACTTTTAAGCGAGATAACTCGAAAAAACGTGTTCGATACGGAAATTTTTCAAAGTCCCAACGAAAAAATCGAAACTTTGTAGAAGGTCTTGGGGACGACATAAACGCTTAATCCCGACGTAAAACGTCGAGATACGTCGATTTATGCAAAAATATTCCTACCTTGTAACACTTTTAAGCGAGATAACTCGAAAAAACCTTTTCGGTCTTTTCGCACCGGCCGAACTTCTTCAAAGTCCCAACGTCCCGTCGCATAGTTCCGTTTCTAGAAAACGTTCCAGCGACCAAATAAACGCTTAATCCCGACGTAAAACGTCGAGATACGTCCATTTATGCAAAAATATTCCTACCTTGTAACACTTTTAAGCGAGATAACTCGAAAAAACGTGTTCGATACGGAAATTTTTCCATGTCCCAATGTGCAATTCGAAACTTTTTAGAACGTTTCAAGAACAAAATTAACGCTTAATCCCGATGTATTTAATTAGAATATATCGATTTATGCCAGAATATACGTACCTTATAACGCTTATTATGGAATTAATGCGAAAGGAACTTTCGGTACTTTCGGCACTTTTGGAGCAGTGCGAAACCATTCAAAGTGCCAACGACCCAGTCAGCTAGGTCCGGTGGAAAAAATTAAAAAAAAAATAAAAAGAAACCGTTACGTTCGGCTAGACGGCGTCGAACAATAACGATTTCTATAAAAATTTCCATACCTCGTAACGCTTTTTGAGGAATTATTTCGAAAGGAACGTTCGGCCTTTTCGTACCTGGACGAGAGAAATTCAAAGTTCCAACGTCCCAGTCAGCTAGGTCCGGTGGAAAAAAATTTTTTAAAAAAATAAAAAGAAACCGTTACGTTTGGCTAGACGACGTCGAACAATAACGGTTTCTATAAAAATTTCCATACCTCGTAACGCTTTTTGAGAAATTATTTCGAAAGGAACGTTCGGCCTTTTCGTACCGGACGAGAGAAATTTCAAAGTTCCAACGTCCCAGTCAGCTAGGTCCGGTGGAAAAAAATTTTTTAAAAAAATAAAAAGAAACCGTTACGTTCGGCTAGACGACGTCGAACAATAACGGTTTCTATAAAATTTGCATACCTCGTAACGCTTTTTGAGGAATTATTTCGAAAGGAACGTTCGGCCTTTTCGTACCGGGGCGAGAGAAATTTCAAAGTTCCAACGTCCCAGTCAGCTAGGTCCGGTGGAAAAAATTTAAAGAAAAAACAAAACGAAACCGCTACGTTCGACTAGATTACGTCGAACTATAACGATTTCAATAAAAATTTCCACACCTCGTAACGCACTTTAAGGAGTTATTTCGAACTTTAAGGAGTTATTGCGATTATTTCAAAGTCCTCGCGGTACCACGTCGGGACGCGATACGCTCTTACGCGTTGCTCGCTCGCTCCGCTCGCTCGAAAAAAAAATATGGACCAACCCAAAACCAATCCCTTTCGCGTTCGTTCTTCGATCTCGTTCGAATCTCGGTTCGAACGCGATCGGGAACGGTTTTAGGTTAGGCCTAGAATCGTACGAGCGAGCGCAGCGAGCGAGCAACGATCGAAATTTCCACGCTGTAAGCGTACTAGATATTTTCCTATCCCTGTACGTTTTTTTTATCCGTCGTACTCTCTCCGATCGAAGGAGAGTCATGGACGAAACGTAAAAAAAGGGGAAACGAAACGAGAGGAAACGTTCGACTGCGTGCGCGCGCGCGCACGGCGCGTCGCTCCCCACCTCGTACCTTAATAGATTGCTACCTACTCCGCCACATACCCGCTAGCGAGGGGTTGCGCGCGCAGCGCTAGCGCGAGCGTCCAAGTCCAGCGGCGTATTGCTTTGCGTTCGTACGCGTCGTTATTCCATTGGAATAAAAAAAAATCGCTACGTACGATCATCGTGCTTCGGCACGGCCGTACGTAGCGAGATTTATTTTTCGAGCGCCAGCGACAAAGTCCAGCGGCGTATTGCTTTTTATTTGGACTTGGAAAAAAAAATCGCTACGTACGAACATCGTGTATATGCACTATGCCGTACGTAGCGAGATTTATTTTTCGAGCGCCAGCGACAAAGTCCAGCGGCGTATTGCTTTTCATTTGGACTTAAAAAAAAAAATCGCTACGTACGAACATCGTGCTTATGCACTATGCAGCACGTAGCGAGATTTATTTTTCGAGCTAAGTCCAGCGGCGTATTGCTTTTTATTTGGACTTGGAAAAAAAAATCGCTACGTACGAACATCGTGCATATGCACTATGCCGTACGTAGCGAGATTTATTTTTCGAGCTAAGTCCAGCGGCGTATTGCTTTTTATTTGGACTTGAAAAAAAATCGCTACGTACGAACATCGTGCATATGCACTATGCCGTACGTAGCGAGATTTATTTTTCGAGCGCACGCCGTTAAGTCCAGCGCACTTATGGCCGTTGGACTTTAAAGAAAAAAAAAATTCGCTACGTACGACCATCGTGCGCATCGATGGCCGTACGTAGCGAAAATTTTTTTTCTTTCTTCGTACGCGTACCATGCCACGCCGCCTCGTACGACCGTCGTGCGCATCGACGGCCGTACTCGGCTGCTGCATTGTACGCGACGAAACTAACGTGCGTCTATACATGTGGGGTCTCGTCTAACCGACAAGACGAATCCCAAGCGTAGGGCTGAGTCTCAACAGATCGCAGCGTGGTAACTGCTCTACCGAGTACAACACCCCGCCAGGTACCTAAGTCGTCTACAGACGATTCCGAGTCTCGACGTCGAACTTGGAGTACCCATGATCGACCGTTAGAGCGCCGCGGTCGTACGTTCGGCGAGATCCCGACGACGAGTCCGAAGGCGCCCGTACGGCAAACTGGGGCCCGTGCGATGGCCGGTCGCGATGGGCCGGCCACCTAGTATAGTGTCACATTGTTTTGAGCCTTTCGACCCACACGAGACTCCTAGAGATATCGTTGCCCTCCTTTGGCTAGAAAGGATACGGCCTTAGAGGCGTTCAGGCATAATCCCACGGATGGTAGCTTCGCACCACCGGCCGCTCGACCGAGTGCGTGAACCAAATGTCCGAACCTGCGGTTCCTCTCGTACTGAGCAGGATTACTATCGCAACG
>NW_026109533.1:20000-31302 GCF_024516045.1 Bombus affinis | reverse complement strand
CGTAACGGTTTCTTTTTATTTTTTTTTTAAATTTTTTCCACCGGACCTAGCTGACTGGGACGTTGGCACTTTGAATTGTTTCGCACTGCTCCAAAAGTGCCGAAAGTACCGAAAGTTCCTTTCGCATTAATTCCATAATAAGCGTTATAAGGTACGTATATTCTGGCATAAATCGATATATTCTAATTAAATACATCGGGATTAAGCGTTAATTTTGTTCTTGAAACGTTCTAAAAAGTTTCGAATTGCACATTGGGACATGGAAAAATTTCCGTATCGAACACGTTTTTTCGAGTTATCTCGCTTAAAAGTGTTACAAGGTAGGAATATTTTTGCATAAATGGACGTATCTCGACGTTTTTACGTCGGGATTAAGCGTTTATTTGGTCGGTGGAACGTTTTCTAGAAACGGAACTATGCGACGGGACGTTGGGACTTTGAAGAAGTTCGGCCGGTGCGAAAAGACCGAAAAGGTTTTTTCGAGTTATCTCGCTTAAAAGTGTTACAAGGTAGGAATATATTTGCATAAATGGACGTATCTCGACGTTTTACGTCGGGATTAAGCGTTTATTTGGTCGCTGGAACGTTTTCTAGAAACGGAACTATGCGACGGGACGTTGGGACTTTGAAGAAGTTCGGCCGGTGCGAAAAGACCGAAAAGGTTTTTTCGAGTTATCTCGCTTAAAAGTGTTACAAGGTAGGAATATTTTTGCATAAATCGACGTATCTCGACGTTTTACGTCGGGATTAAGCGTTTATGTCGTCCCCAAGACCTTCTACAAAGTTTCGATTTTTTCGTTGGGACTTTGAAAAATTTCCGTATCGAACACGTTTTTTCGAGTTATCTCGCTTAAAAGTGTTACAAGGTAGGAATATTTTTGCATAAATGGACGTATCTCGACGTTTTACGTCGGGATTAAGCGTTTATTTGGTCGCTGGAACGTTTTCTAGAAACGGAACTATGCGACGGGACGTTGGGACTTTGAAGAAGTTCGGCCGGTGCGAAAAGACCGAAAAGGTTTTTTCGAGTTATCTCGCTTAAAAGTGTTACAAGGTAGGAATATATTTGCATAAATGGACGTATCTCGACGTTTTACGTCGGGATTAAGCGTTTATTTGGTCGCTGGAACGTTTTTCTAGAAACGGAACTATGCGACGGGACGTTGGGACTTTGAAGAAGTTCGGCCGGTGCGAAAGGACCGAAAAGGTTTTTTCGAGTTATCTCGCTTAAAAGTGTTACAAGGTAGGAATATTTTTGCATAAATGGACGTATCTCGACGTTTTACGTCGGGATTAAGCGTTTATTTGGTCGCTGGAACGTTTTCTAGAAACGGAACTATGCGACGGGACGTTGGGACTTTGAAGAAGTTCGGCCGGTGCGAAAAGACCGAAAAGGTTTTTTCGAGTTATCTCGCTTAAAAGTGTTACAAGGTAGGAATATATTTGCATAAATGGACGTATCTCGACGTTTTACGTCGGGATTAAGCGTTTATTTGGTCGCTGGAACGTTTTCTAGAAACGGAACTATGCGACGGGACGTTGGGACTTTGAAGAAGTTCGGCCGGTGCGAAAAGACCGAAAAGGTTTTTTCGAGTTATCTCGCTTAAAAGTGTTACAAGGTAGGAATATTTTTGCATAAATGGACGTATCTCGACGTTTTACGTCGGGATTAAGCGTTTATTTGGTCGGTGGAACGTTTTCTAGAAACGGAACTATGCGACGGGACGTTGGGACTTTGAAGAAGTTCGGCCGGTGCGAAAAGACCGAAAAGGTTTTTTCGAGTTATCTCGCTTAAAAGTGTTACAAGGTAGGAATATATTTGCATAAATGGACGTATCTCGACGTTTTACGTCGGGATTAAGCGTTTATTTGGTCGCTGGAACGTTTTCTAGAAACGGAACTATGCGACGGGACGTTGGGACTTTGAAGAAGTTCGGCCGGTGCGAAAAGACCGAAAAGGTTTTTTCGAGTTATCTCGCTTAAAAGTGTTACAAGGTAGGAATATTTTTGCATAAATGGACGTATCTCGACGTTTTACGTCGGGATTAAGCGTTTATTTGGTCGCTGGAACGTTTTCTAGAAACGGAACTATGCGACGGGACGTTGGGACTTTGAAGAAGTTCGGCCGGTGCGAAAAGACCGAAAAGGTTTTTTCGAGTTATCTCGCTTAAAAGTGTTACAAGGTAGGAATATATTTGCATAAATGGACGTATCTCGACGTTTTACGTCGGGATTAAGCGTTTATTTGGTCGCTGGAACGTTTTCTAGAAACGGAACTATGCGACGGGACGTTGGGACTTTGAAGAAGTTCGGCCGGTGCGAAAAGACCGAAAAGGTTTTTTCGAGTTATCTCGCTTAAAAGTGTTACAAGGTAGGAATATTTTTGCATAAATGGACGTATCTCGACGTTTTACGTCGGGATTAAGCGTTTATTTGGTCGGTGGAACGTTTTCTAGAAACGGAACTATGCGACGGGACGTTGGGACTTTGAAGAAGTTCGGCCGGTGCGAAAAGACCGAAAAGGTTTTTTCGAGTTATCTCGCTTAAAAGTGTTACAAGGTAGGAATATATTTGCATAAATGGACGTATCTCGACGTTTTACGTCGGGATTAAGCGTTTATTTGGTCGCTGGAACGTTTTCTAGAAACGGAACTATGCGACGGGACGTTGGGACTTTGAAGAAGTTCGGCCGGTGCGAAAAGACCGAAAAGGTTTTTTCGAGTTATCTCGCTTAAAAGTGTTACAAGGTAGGAATATATTTGCATAAATGGACGTATCTCGACGTTTTACGTCGGGATTAAGCGTTTATTTGGTCGCTGGAACGTTTTCTAGAAACGGAAATATGCGACGGGACGTTGGGACTTTGAAGAAGTTCGGCCGGTGCGAAAAGACCGAAAAGGTTTTTTCGAGTTATCTCGCTTAAAAGTGTTACAAGGTAGGAATATTTTTGCATAAATGGACGTATCTCGACGTTTTACGTCGGGATTAAGCGTTTATTTGGTCGGTGGAACGTTTTCTAGAAACGGAACTATGCGACGGGACGTTGGGACTTTGAAGAAGTTCGGCCGGTGCGAAAAGACCGAAAAGGTTTTTTCGAGTTATCTCGCTTAAAAGTGTTACAAGGTAGGAATATATTTGCATAAATGGACGTATCTCGACGTTTTACGTCGGGATTAAGCGTTTATTTGGTCGCTGGAACGTTTTCTAGAAACGGAACTATGCGACGGGACGTTGGGACTTTGAAGAAGTTCGGCCGGTGCGAAAAGACCGAAAAGGTTTTTTCGAGTTATCTCGCTTAAAAGTGTTACAAGGTAGGAATATATTTGCATAAATGGACGTATCTCGACGTTTTACGTCGGGATTAAGCGTTTATTTGGTCGCTGGAACGTTTTCTAGAAACGGAAATATGCGACGGGACGTTGGGACTTTGAAGAAGTTCGGCCGGTGCGAAAAGACCGAAAAGGTTTTTTCGAGTTATCTCGCTTAAAAGTGTTACAAGGTAGGAATATTTTTGCATAAATCGACGTATCTCGACGTTTTACGTCGGGATTAAGCGTTTATGTCGTCCCCAAGACCTTCTACAAAGTTTCGATTTTTTCGTTGGGACTTTGAAAAATTTCCGTATCGAACACGTTTTTTCGAGTTATCTCGCTTAAAAGTGTTACAAGGTAGGAATATTTTTGCATAAATGGACGTATCTCGACGTTTTACGTCGGGATTAAGCGTTTATTTGGTCGCTGGAACGTTTTCTAGAAACGGAACTATGCGACGGGACGTTGGGACTTTGAAGAAGTTCGGCCGGTGCGAAAAGACCGAAAAGGTTTTTTCGAGTTATCTCGCTTAAAAGTGTTACAAGGTAGGAATATTTTTGCATAAATCGACGTATCTCGACGTTTTACGTCGGGATTAAGCGTTTATGTCGTCCCCAAGACCTTCTACAAAGTTTCGATTTTTTCGTTGGGACTTTGAAAAATTTCCGTATCGAACACGTTTTTTCGAGTTATCTCGCTTAAAAGTGTTACAAGGTAGGAATATTTTTGCACAAATGGACGTATCTCGACGTTTTACGTCGGGATTAAGCGTTTATTTGGTCGCTGGAACGTTTTCTAGAAACGGAACTATGCGACGGGACGTTGGGACTTTGAAGAAGTTCGGCCGGTGCGAAAAGTCCGAAATGGTTATTTCGAGTTATTTCGTTAAAAAGCGTTATAAGGTATAATTTTTTTGACAGGGATCGTTATATCTCTATTAAATACAATCGGATTAAACATTTTTGTCGAATTTTTTGAAAAATTAGCTTCCGTCGGACTGATACGACTGGGATATTTTTGCAATTTTTTCGTTAATTAATGTTACAAGGTATATATCTTTTTACATATTTCGTGTTATTTTAACGTGTTTTAATCGATTATAAAGTTATTTTTCGTCCATAGTCGATAAAACTGTATGTTTACTGATGCAATTTTTCGGTGAAAAAAAAAATTAATTTTTTGGTAAAAATGCATTTATAATATGTTAATAATGCTTGTGGTAAAATATTTCGATGGTTGGATATCGCCTTTATATAGTAGTTATTGAACGTGCGAGCGACTAAGTTCCAGCGTCCCTTCCGAACGGTACGTTGCTACGGAGGTTTTGCACCATAAGCGCGCGGCCGCTAGCCCGACCGGCGCCGGCCTTCCGGCCGGCCCCTTGGTATCTATAAGAGAAGCGTCGAGCCGGACGGTTCGGTCGGAACAGCGCTGGGCGCGTGGCTATTCTACGGCCTCGGTTGAGAATTCAGTCACCGCTCCTCGAGTCTTAGTGTATTTTACGCTATTTCTCGACTGTTCCTCCGTTCTCGTACTGGTTTTTTCTCTACACTGCTGCGCCGCGGGTCGAAGTCTAGGACGTAATGACCGTTAACGTGGCAAGCTTCCCCTTAGTCGGGAAGCTGGTGACCTGTGTGCACGTATTTGACAAAAGTTGGATGCGTGTGTGCTTGTACTTACGGAGTAGCCATTCTTGCAGAGACCATCGGTTGTAAGCTATTTGTAGCTGCACGATGGTCCTTTTGGCGTTCTGTAGAGTGCGTTATCTTCTGGTAACGCGTCTCTACAGAGGTGTTGAAGCTTATAAAAGAATATTCTTACGGTATGTCCAGCATGCGTATACGTGCTTTACCGCTAAGTTATATTCTACGAGAGAAGTTGGAGGAGAAAAGTTACAAACAGAAATAATTCTGTGAAGTATGAATCTTTGTATCGATATATGATGGTGAGAGAGGAGGAGAATTAAAGTGGCTGAGTGACGTTGTTACTGAACCATGGAACGTTGCTCTCTAAGTCATATTACATATATATATAAAATGAAAAGTCTCGTCGTACGGTGCTTACGTCCCACCTACGACACAGAGAGAACTTTTAAACGAAAATGCTGGTTTTTGGGAATATATTATAAGATCCCTGGTTGATCCTGCCAGTAGTCATATGCTTGTCTCAAAGATTAAGCCATGCATGTCTCAGTACATGCCGCATTAAGGTGAAACCGCGAATGGCTCATTAAATCAGTTATGGTTTCTTAGATCATACCTACATTTACTTGGATAACTGTGGTAATTCTAGAGCTAATACATGCAAACAGATTCCGACCAGAGATGGTAGGAATGCTTTTATTAGATCAAAACCAATCGGTGGCGGATGGCTCGTCTGTCCGTCCATCGTTTGTTTTGGTGACTCTGAATAACTTTGTGCTGATCGCATGGTCATCTAGCACCGGCGACGCATCTTTCAAATGTCTGCCTTATCAACTGTCGATGGTAGGTTCTGCGCCTACCATGGTTGTAACGGGTAACGGGGAATCAGGGTTCGATTCCGGAGAGGGAGCCTGAGAAACAGCTACCACATCCAAGGAAGGCAGCAGGCGCGCAAATTACCCACTCCCGGCACGGGGAGGTAGTGACGAAAAATAACGATACGGGACTCATCCGAGGCCCCGTAATCGGAATGAGTACACTTTAAATCCTTTAACGAGGACCAATTGGAGGGCAAGTCTGGTGCCAGCAGCCGCGGTAATTCCAGCTCCAATAGCGTATATTAAAGTTGTTGCGGTTAAAAAGCTCGTAGTTGAATCTGTGTGTCACAGTGTCGGTTCACCGCTCGCGGTGTTTAACTGGCATTATGTGGTACGTCCTATCGGTGGGCTTAGCTCCTCGCGGGCGGTCCAACTAATATCCCATCGCGGTGCTCTTCACTGAGTGTCGAGGTGGGCCGATACGTTTACTTTGAACAAATTAGAGTGCTTAAAGCAGGCTACCTTCGCCTGAATACTGTGTGCATGGAATAATGGAATAGGACCTCGGTTCTATTTTGTTGGTTTTCGGAGCCCCGAGGTAATGATTAATAGGGACAGATGGGGGCATTCGTATTGCGACGTTAGAGGTGAAATTCTTGGATCGTCGCAAGACGGACAGAAGCGAAAGCATTTGCCAAAAATGTTTTCATTAATCAAGAACGAAAGTTAGAGGTTCGAAGGCGATCAGATACCGCCCTAGTTCTAACCATAAACGATGCCAGCCAGCGATCCGCCGAAGTTCCTCCGATGACTCGGCGGGCAGCTTCCGGGAAACCAAAGCTTTTGGGTTCCGGGGGAAGTATGGTTGCAAAGCTGAAACTTAAAGGAATTGACGGAAGGGCACCACCAGGAGTGGAGCCTGCGGCTTAATTTGACTCAACACGGGAAACCTCACCAGGCCCGGACACCGGAAGGATTGACAGATTGATAGCTCTTTCTTGATTCGGTGGGTGGTGGTGCATGGCCGTTCTTAGTTGGTGGAGCGATTTGTCTGGTTAATTCCGATAACGAACGAGACTCTAGCCTGCTAAATAGACGTAACTTATGGTATCTCGAAGGCCCCCGGCTTCGGTCGGTGGGTTTTTACTACCAACGTACAAACAAATCTTCTTAGAGGAACAGGCGGCTTCTAGCCGCACGAGATTGAGCAATAACAGGTCTGTGATGCCCTTAGATGTTCTGGGCCGCACGCGCGCTACACTGAAGGAATCAGCGTGTTTTCCCTGGCCGAAAGGCCCGGGTAACCCGCTGAACCTCCTTCGTGCTAGGGATTGGGGCTTGCAATTATTCCCCATGAACGAGGAATTCCCAGTAAGCGCGAGTCATAAGCTCGCGTTGATTACGTCCCTGCCCTTTGTACACACCGCCCGTCGCTACTACCGATTGAATGATTTAGTGAGGTCTTCGGACTGGTGCGCGGCCAATGTGATAAGCATTGCCGATGTTACCGGGAAGATGACCAAACTTGATCATTTAGAGGAAGTAAAAGTCGTAACAAGGTTTCCGTAGGTGAACCTGCGGAAGGATCATTAACGATATAACACAAAAACTTAAAGAATTTGACTTGAACACTTGAAAAATACGAAACTGTATAAGTCGGTAAGGAGCCGTACTCCTCCTATATCGACGAACCAAAGTATATACGACGTATCAACAAGCTATATACTTTAACAAAGAACAGTTAAATTCGCCCGGAGCGTGGCTTACTCCGTTGGCAAAATGATGAAAAGACATAAGGAGGAGACGACCCTCCAGCTACGAAACTATATGAAGAGAAGGTGGCACTCTCTCTCGATCATCGGGATGAAGAGATACATATATATATATATATATATATATATACATACATAAACGAATTCGAGGCGCCTGCGTGAGGTCGTACACAGAAAGACCCGCCGTCTGCGAATATTATGATTTTATAATAAAACTATAAATGGGAACTTGAGCTTTCGAAAATTAAACTTTGACACGAATATCGAACGAAAAATTACGAATGGAAACCACCCGTAAAGAGAAATGAGATCGAGGCGCTTGCGTGAGGCCGTATACAGAAAGACCCGCCGCCACGATCTCGTATTTTTTTTTTTGCGTCGTGGAGACCGTACAAACGAATAACAAAATCTCTAAAGTGCCTCGTGTCGGAGAGATCATGCTCGCCTATTCTCTTCTATGTTTCGTGGTCTGTGTTGCGTTTGCTCTCCTCCTAGCAACGGGACATCGAAGACTCCTCTTTGGGATCGAACGAAGCGACTAAAACGAGTCGACGAGAGCGAAAGTACGAGTAGCGAGTCGCGCATGTAGAAAGGATACCGACATATCTTCGAAGGTTCTCTTCGAAGATCCATGGATACCTTATGCGCGTCGACCTTTCGTCTCTTTCACCGCTCTCGGTCGTTCTCGAAACGTGCTTCCTACCCATAGGGCGTGTGTTCTTCGTATGTCGTTTTGTTCGAAATAACGAAACCACTTGTAACATACTCGTGGATCGGGTAACCTAGAACGAAAACGCATTGCGTGGATGTTGGCCCGCTATGATAATGATGATGATGACGATGACTATGATGACGATGCGTAGCAACGATTCGTAACTAGTCTAGCCGAAGTTGGTTCAGAGGGGACCGCAGGCTGTCTACCCTCGATGTCGTGAGTCGGACACCCGTGCCGTCGCTAGAGTTTTTTCAAAGCTCGGCTTCTGGATATTGGGAAGAAAGACCGCTCGAGGACGACGGCTGCGCGTGCGTCCCATCGAATTTTTTTTTTTTATACCACCTGAACGACTAAAGTTTCGTCTAGTTCGTCGCATATAACCCGTTCAGAGGGGACCGCAGGCTGTCTATCCTCGTTGTCGTGAGTCGGACACCCGTGCCGTCGCTGAAGTTTTTTCAAAGCTCGGCTTCTGGATATTGGGAAGAAAGACCGCGCGAGGTAGATGGATGCGAGTCCCATCGAATTTTTTTATTTTTTAAAAAAAACAATCACCTGAACGGAGATGTGTTCTCTTTCGTCGATTTTTCACGCTTTGAGTCGTCGCGATCGCCATCCGTTCGGAGGAGATCGCCGACTTCGAAGCCTCGATGTCGTGAGTCGGACACCCGTGCCGTCGCTAGAGTTTTTTCAAAGCTCGGCTTCTGGATATTGGGAGGAAAGACCGCTCGAGGCCGAGGGTCGCGCGAGTCCCATCGAATCTTTACATCACCCGAACGATGGAGGCGCACGCTCTTTTTCTTGAATAATTGGACGAGAGGAATGCATATCGTATTATATATACACACACACACATATATATATATATGGGCTAGCCACCGTGCGTATTTCTTCGCGAGATCGTGTGCTGCACAGAGGATTCAGAATCGGGTGTTATATCCCCGTCGTTTCCTGACGAACGGAGCTTCGATCTCGATGGTTGTTATATATCATAATGTACTTTTCGCCCGGCCGGCGGACGCGCGTATCTTCGCGCGTTCGTCGGATTTCATTTTCGAACGTTTTCGTGTCGTCGATCTTCCGGCGACTTCTGCGCGTCCGATTCCCGTTGGTCGGTCGTGTCGGATCTCGGCTTCGCTCGAACCGAGTATTAAGAGTACATGGAGTACAAGAGTTTTAAAAAATATATGAAAAGATTACCCTGAACGGTGGATCACTTGGCTCGTGGGTCGATGAAGAACGCAGCTAATTGCGCGTCAACGTGTGAACTGCAGGACACATGAACATCGACATTTCGAACGCACATTGCGGTCCACGGATACAATTCCTGGACCACGCCTGGCTGAGGGTTGCTCACGTAAACCTAAGACTGCTTGCGTTGCGTGTCGTTCCTCTCTATCTGTCTCTCTCTGTCCCTTGGTGCCTTCGACAACCCGCCGTCGTTCTTACGATACGTAGAACGTTTCAGAGTCGGAGGAAGCGCACGAAGAAGGATACGAACAAGAGCGGACGCGAGAGAACGTACGCGACGTACGAGCGATTGTTGGACGCTCGTCGGCGTTCGTCGCGGTCGTGTCGAGACCGTGCAATTCGTACGCATGCTCGATATATAAACTATCGTGTTCACGGGAGACACTACGAAACTCTACCTCTGTCTCTCTCTGTCCCTTGGTGCCTTCGACAACCCGCCGTCGTTCTTACGATACGTAGAACGTTTCAGAGTCGGAGGAAGCGCACGAAGAAGGATACGAATAAGAGCGGAGAGAACCGTCACGGACCTGCGTGAGTGCTAGCGGCGTCGTGAGTCGTCCTTTCGTACGACCGCCCGCTTATGCACCGCTTCGTGTCGGTTATCGAATATATTATATATATATATATATATATATATATATATATATACGTAGTGTTGTCCTCGTGACCGATTTTTTTTTCATATCAGCAGATTTGCATACGTTTGCAGGTTTTCGATGAGCACGATGTCCGCGCCCCCGACGTCGTCTTAAATGAATATTATTTTGGCGAGACTGAGAGAAAGCAAATATGGGAACTCGGTCGAGAGAGGAGAGAAGGAGAACAGCCTCAGATAAAAGTAAACTTGGTAACGGTGCGGAATTTTGCCGTACAACCGTCTTTTCTTAAGACGTTTTACTCGAATAGCCCCAGGGATCTAATGCCCACTCCGTCTCTTCGTGCGTAGAGATATACTCTGCGCGAGCGACTGACAACGACGAGGACCGTCGCATCGATGGGTCGTCGTTGCGTTTAACATACTCTGTGCTTGTAATTTATCCCCGAAAGAGAGCCGTAGATCCGGGAACGCACACGTGATTTCTTCGAGCGCTGATGACTTAGGGAGATGATCCCCAGGCGTTGCGCGGAGATCGGAGAGTACGCGTTACTTGTATCGGGACGAATTTTCCCCGTCGTTCGCGTATCTCTCTGCCCGCCGGCCCTGGCCCAAAGCCACGTTCGTCGGAAATCGTAGAAATCGTGTGCGAACTAGCGCGTGTCTATGATCGGCTACGGGTGTTTTACCAAGCTCGAGGTGTTGCGCAACGTTTCCGTACCTGACGAAGATGCGCACGAGAGTCCGTTACAAAGTCGTTGGATGGTCGTCGTCGTCATGCCAGAGAGAATCTCTGGACACGTACAGGAGAAGAGATCGTAGACGAGGAAGAAGACGATCCCCTTTGGCGAGGCTGGAGTGAAACTTTGATTTAATTAAAGACGAGGTATACACGCGCGTACGACGTGATAGTCGTGCGCGCGTGTGATTTTTTTTTAAGGCAATTCGGCGCTACAAGTACTCGAAAAACAGAGAGTGTTGGTCATCCCATGCCTTTTCGGCGTCTATCGCTGGACCGCGCATCCTAACGTCGACGGTCGTCCAGTCCCCGAACACACCACAGTGTACGTCTCGCTCGCTTTTCCACTTGCGTGCGTTCCCGTGCGTTTTCGTCGTCGTCGGTACAGAGCAAAGAAACTTTGCCGTTTCGATCTCTGTGCCGGCAGAAAACAAGGAACCGCTGGAATTTGTCGAGAGTAG
>NW_026109533.1:12500-17500 GCF_024516045.1 Bombus affinis | reverse complement strand
TTTCTGTATAAGCGTTCGAGTTCCCTGGAAACCTCTAGCAGGGAGATAGGGTTTGGAACGCGAAGAGCACCGCAGTTGCGGCGGTGTCCGGATCTTCCCCTCGGACCTTGAAAATCCAGGAGAGGGCCACGTGGAGGTGTCGCGCCGGTTCGTACCCATATCCGCAGCAGGTCTCCAAGGTAAAGAGCCTCTAGTCGATAGATTAATGTAGGTAAGGGAAGTCGGCAAATTGGATCCGTAACTTCGGAATAAGGATTGGCTCTGAGGAGCGGGGCGTGTCGGGCTTGGTCGGGAAGCGGGTTTGGCTGACGTGCCGGGCCTGGGCGAGCTGAACGGGACGCGGCGTATCTCTCTCTCGGGGGGGATATCGTCGCGCACCCCGGATCCGAGCTCGGTCCCGTGCCTTGGCCTCCCGCGGATCTTCCTTGCTGCGAGGCTTCCGTGGCGGTTTTACCGTCGCGGTCGTTCTCTTCGGCCGCCATTCAACGCTCAGCTCAGAACTGGCACGGACTAGGGGAATCCGACTGTCTAATTAAAACAAAGCATTGCGATGGCCCCCAAGGGTGTTGACGCAATGTGATTTCTGCCCAGTGCTCTGAATGTCAACGTGAAGAAATTCAAAAAAGCGCGGGTAAACGGCGGGAGTAACTATGACTCTCTTAAGGTAGCCAAATGCCTCGTCATCTAATTAGTGACGCGCATGAATGGATTAACGAGATTCCCTCTGTCCCTATCTACTCAAGATGGCGGCAAGTGGGACGGACGCGTGCACGTCGCTCCGCAGTCTATAAACGAAAAAACCGGGCAAATTAAAAAGTTCGGGCGTAAAAATTAATTTAAAGCAAAGTGGGAGTGCCGAGGAAAACGTGTAGTTAAAAAGAATCGTGGAGATCGCCGAATTCAGAGCGAAAAAAGCTAATGCAAATCGCCACGTGCGAAAAGTGAGGTTAGCTGACGCGACGGATAGGAAAAACCGAAAAATCAAAGATCTCGGGAGCGAAAAATAATTCAATAGGCAGAGTTAGTGCTTAAAATAAAGTGCATGCAAAAATATTAGTGGAGATTTCCGCAATAAGCGCGGAAAAAGCAAAGTAAGTGCCGCGTGTGCGAAGCGAGGTTAGGCCACGTGGCGGACAAAAACGCGTAAATCGAAGATCTCGGGCACGAAACTAAAATAATAGGTAGTGCGAGTGCTAAAAAACATAGTGCACACCGAAAGTTTAGTGAAAATTGCCGCAATAAGCGCGGAAAAACAAAAGAAAGTGCCGCGTGCGCGAAGTGAGGTTAGGCCACGTGGCGGACAAAAACGCGAAAATCGAAGATCTCGGGCACGAAAACTAAAATAATAGATAGTGCGAGTGCTAAAAACATAGTGCACACCGAGAGTTTAGTGGAAATTGCCGCAATAAGCGCGAGAAAAGCAAAACAAAGTGCCACGTGCGGGAGGATAGGTTAGCGGACGCGCGGCAGCCATCTTGGGTCGAGCGACCGAAGCGCCGCCGCCCGGGCATCTTGGGAACCAAGAGCACGCTGCTAGGCGGCAAATTCAAATTCAAATTCAAACCCAGGGGTTTTGAACTGTGAAGAGCACGCCGCCGGACTCAGCGCGGGAGTGCTCGCGGGAACAAAGCGCCAACTGAAAGTCCGCGAGGGGGATTCAATACGCCGCTGGACATAGCCACCGGGAAGCGAACAGCCGCAGCGGCAGCCGCAAGAAGCGGCAAGGAGCCGGTGATGCCGACGCTAGGGCACTCGTCGCCAGGCGCAGAGGCCAGAGTGGTCCTCCAACCCCTGAGGAAACAGATGGAAAAGAACGAGGCCACTCCAAGCCCGAGGATACCAGAGAAGACGATGAGAGCAAGCCTGGGGAGAAACAACCCCCCCAGAGATGAGGAGAGATTGGCCGGGGAGGATAAGCGGCAAGTGCCCGATATAAAGGCACAGGCCAGTGACATAGAGAGGAAGGTCACGGCGTTCTGCTTAGACTCGGCCAGGAAAATAAACAAGGAACACGCCGCAGTAATCCTACGGCACTTCAAAGAAATGAGGGGCATTGTTGACGAGCTACTGCTCCATAATAGCTACCTGACAGGCAGGCTAGAGCAGAGTGCCGGAGATGAGAAGAATAAGGAAACGGCGATAATGAACGCCGTCAACAAAGCAACCAGGCGGCTAGAAACAGCCGTCTTGAGAACGACGCAGCAGGAACAGAGGGAGCCGACATATGCCGAAAAAGTAAAGATAACGAGCAACAAGGTCGAGCAGACGGCGGTCAAGCCGCCCAAAAATGTGGTCATAATTCGACCGGAAAGAGAAGGTGGCGAGATTCAAACGAGCGAAGAAGCACTTGACGCGGTGTTCACCCTAGTGAATCCCCGCAAGAGAGGAATCCAAGTTACGGCCGTCCGGAAAATAAAGGGAAACGGCCTAGCCGTTGAGACGACGAAGCCGGAGAGCCTAAAAGAGTTCACCGAGAACTCGAAACTAAAGGAGGCTGGACTAAAAGCTAGCGGAGACCCCCCAGGATGATCATCTACGACGTCCCGAGGGACATTCCAGAGAAGGAGATCCTGGCCTGCATGAGGAAGCAGAACCAAGAAAGACTAAATGAGGACGACGTTGCAGCCATCAAGTTCTGCTTCAGGACCGGCAGAAAGGATCAAGAGGAGACGAACTGGGTCATCGAAGTGCCCCCCCAGGTAAGGGAGAAACTATTGAAAGGTAAGATCTTCCTCTCATGGAATGCCTGCAAAGTTAAAGATTACATAGCAATTAGTCGCTGCTACAAGTGTCAAGGATACGGACACGTGGCAAAATATTGCCGCGTTAACTACGAAATCTGCGCGCACTGTGCAGAAAGTGGGCACAGCACTAAAGAGTGCAAAGATAAGGATGGGCACGCCACCTGCGTAAACTGCAAGAGAGCAGGGAGGAAGGGCGACCACGCAGCTTCCAACGCGAAATGCCCAATGTATACGAAAGCCTTGGAAGCAATAATAGCAAGGACGCAATATGTATAAAGAGCAACGCAGGGACAGAAGAGGACTTGGGAGGAAAAGGGAAATAAGGATCCTGCAGCACAACATGCAGCGATCCAAAACAACTCCTTATGAGATCCGGACGCAAATGGACGCCGATGGGGATGACATAATATTAATGCAAGAACCATACAGCGTCGATGGGAAAATACCCGGATTCGGCACAGGAGTCGCGATCGCCTGCAGAGGGTCGAAGCACAACCCGCCAATGGCGGCCGTAGGGATAAAATCAGAGACCCTAACGCCCCTCGAGGTCGCCGAACTCTGCACAACACACTGTTCCTGCGTGCAGATAAGCGACGGGGAAACAGAGGTGTACGCGGCAAGCCTGTACTTTCCGCCGACAGGAAACATCGAGGTCGGCGTGCAACAGTTGGAGAAGGTACTACGGTGTCTCAGAGGCAAGAGGATCATCATCGGCCTGGATGCGAACGCAAAATCACCGCTGTGGTGCAGCAGGAGCACCGACGACAGAGGCGAGGCCCTAGAGGCAGTCATAGCGCAGTACGGTCTCCATGTCCTGAATCAACCAGGACAACCCCACACGTTTGAAACAACTCGAGGGCGATCAAACATAGACGTGACGATGGCGAGCCCAGAGGCAATACTCCTTGTAAAGGGCTGGAGGATACGCGAAGATGGTACCTCCAGTGACCACCGGATACTGGAGACGCTCCTCGACTTCGGGACGAGAAGCACCACACCGCAGCCTCAGGAAAGACGCTATAACACGCGAAAAGCCAACTGGGAGGTATTTCAGAGTGCCCTCACAGAGAAAATGGAGGCACTCAAAGAAACAACCCTCCAGCAGGCAGAGGACGTCGAAAGAATGGCCGGGCAACTCCAGGCAACCCTGATAGGTGCCTGCGACACCGCCATCCCAAAGAAGAAATGGTACTACAGGTCAGTACCCTGGTGGACGCCCGAACTCACCAGAGCAAAGAGAAACACCTACCAGGCGAGAAGAAGGTATCAGGGGGCCAGGGACCCCGCTACGAGGGAGCAGGAGAAGCTGCGGTACAGGTCAACACGAAAGGAGTATAAGAGGATGCTGGCAAGAGCAAAAATCCAGAGCTGGCAGGACTTCGTCACCAAAGAGGGTAACAGGGAACCTTGGGGCATCGCTTACAAAACAGTCGCAAGGAAACTCAGAGGAGAGGAAACAACATCGACGCTGAAGACGCCGCTCGGATATACCTCCAACTGGCGAACGACCGCGGCAGCGATGTTGTCCGCACTTCTACCCGACGACGAGGAAGACACCGAAACGGAGGAGCAGAAGGAAATAAGGCGGAACTCGACAAACCCCCCCAACGTAGAAGACACCCCTGAATTCAGCTTCGAGGAACTCAGTGACGCCGTGAAACGGCTGAGGAAGGGGAAGTGCCCAGGCCCCGACCTGATTGAGGTCGAAATAATCCAACGGGCCTGGGGAAGAATACACCAGGAGCTCCTAAGGCTCATGAACGGCTGCCTCGCCTGGGGAATATTCCCCAAACGGTGGAAGGTCGCAAATGTTATCACCATACCCAAGGGACCGGATCGGGACAGAAGCAATCCGAAATCCTACAGGCCAATCTGTCTGCTCTCCATGATAGGCAAGCTGCTAGAAAGGCTAATGGCCACCAGGATGGCACCTATCTTCCACGACCACGCGCTCTCCTCCGACAGACAATATGGCTTTCGCCCCGGAAGATCGACGGTGGACGCGATCATCAAGCTCCGCGAGAAAATTGAGCAAATGAGCGAGAAGAGGTACGTCCTCGCAATAGCACTCGATATATCAGGAGCCTTCGACAACGTCTGGTGGCCGAACGTGCTGCACGAGCTCAAAAGAAGAGAATGCCCCGACAACCTGTACCGGTTAACAAGGAGCTACTTCTCCGAAAGAACCGTACAGATTGCTGGGAAAAACGAAGCAGTGAGCAAGCCCGTCACGAAAGGATGCCCGCAGGGATCGGT
>NW_026109533.1:0-7500 GCF_024516045.1 Bombus affinis | reverse complement strand
GCGTTACGAGGTATGGAAATTTTTATAGAAATCGTTATTGTTCGACGCCGTCTAGCCGAACGTAACGGTTTCTTTTTATTTTTTTTTTAAATTTTTTCCACCGGACCTAGCTGACTGGGACGTTGGCACTTTGAATTGTTTCGCACTGCTCCAAAAGTGCCGAAAGTACCGAAAGTTCCTTTCGCATTAATTCCATAATAAGCGTTATAAGGTACGTATATTCTGGCATAAATCGATATATTCTAATTAAATACATCGGGATTAAGCGTTAATTTTGTTCTTGAAACGTTCTAAAAAGTTTCGAATTGCACATTGGGACATGGAAAAATTTCCGTATCGAACACGTTTTTTCGAGTTATCTCGCTTAAAAGTGTTACAAGGTAGGAATATTTTTGCATAAATGGACGTATCTCGACGTTTTACGTCGGGATTAAGCGTTTATTTGGTCGCTGGAACGTTTTCTAGAAACGGAACTATGCGACGGGACGTTGGGACTTTGAAGAAGTTCGGCCGGTGCGAAAAGACCGAAAAGGTTTTTTCGAGTTATCTCGCTTAAAAGTGTTACAAGGTAGGAATATTTTTGCATAAATCGACGTATCTCGACGTTTTACGTCGGGATTAAGCGTTTATTTGGTCGCTGGAACGTTTTCTAGAAACGGAACTATGCGACGGGACGTTGGGACTTTGAAGAAGTTCGGCCGGTGCGAAAAGACCGAAAAGGTTTTTTCGAGTTATCTCGCTTAAAAGTGTTACAAGGTAGGAATATTTTTGCATAAATCGACGTATCTCGACGTTTTACGTCGGGATTAAGCGTTTATGTCGTCCCCAAGACCTTCTACAAAGTTTCGATTTTTTCGTTGGGACTTTGAAAAATTTCCGTATCGAACACGTTTTTTCGAGTTATCTCGCTTAAAAGTGTTACAAGGTAGGAATATTTTTGCATAAATGGACGTATCTCGACGTTTTACGTCGGGATTAAGCGTTTATTTGGTCGCTGGAACGTTTTCTAGAAACGGAACTATGCGACGGGACGTTGGGACTTTGAAGAAGTTCGGCCGGTGCGAAAAGACCGAAAAGGTTTTTTCGAGTTATCTCGCTTAAAAGTGTTACAAGGTAGGAATATATTTGCATAAATGGACGTATCTCGACGTTTTACGTCGGGATTAAGCGTTTATTTGGTCGCTGGAACGTTTTCTAGAAACGGAACTATGCGACGGGACGTTGGGACTTTGAAGAAGTTCGGCCGGTGCGAAAGGACCGAAAAGGTTTTTTCGAGTTATCTCGCTTAAAAGTGTTACAAGGTAGGAATATTTTTGCATAAATGGACGTATCTCGACGTTTTACGTCGGGATTAAGCGTTTATTTGGTCGCTGGAACGTTTTCTAGAAACGGAACTATGCGACGGGACGTTGGGACTTTGAAGAAGTTCGGCCGGTGCGAAAAGACCGAAAAGGTTTTTTCGAGTTATCTCGCTTAAAAGTGTTACAAGGTAGGAATATATTTGCATAAATGGACGTATCTCGACGTTTTACGTCGGGATTAAGCGTTTATTTGGTCGCTGGAACGTTTTCTAGAAACGGAACTATGCGACGGGACGTTGGGACTTTGAAGAAGTTCGGCCGGTGCGAAAAGACCGAAAAGGTTTTTTCGAGTTATCTCGCTTAAAAGTGTTACAAGGTAGGAATATTTTTGCATAAATGGACGTATCTCGACGTTTTACGTCGGGATTAAGCGTTTATTTGGTCGGTGGAACGTTTTCTAGAAACGGAACTATGCGACGGGACGTTGGGACTTTGAAGAAGTTCGGCCGGTGCGAAAAGACCGAAAAGGTTTTTTCGAGTTATCTCGCTTAAAAGTGTTACAAGGTAGGAATATATTTGCATAAATGGACGTATCTCGACGTTTTACGTCGGGATTAAGCGTTTATTTGGTCGCTGGAACGTTTTCTAGAAACGGAACTATGCGACGGGACGTTGGGACTTTGAAGAAGTTCGGCCGGTGCGAAAAGACCGAAAAGGTTTTTTCGAGTTATCTCGCTTAAAAGTGTTACAAGGTAGGAATATTTTTGCATAAATGGACGTATCTCGACGTTTTACGTCGGGATTAAGCGTTTATTTGGTCGCTGGAACGTTTTCTAGAAACGGAACTATGCGACGGGACGTTGGGACTTTGAAGAAGTTCGGCCGGTGCGAAAAGACCGAAAAGGTTTTTTCGAGTTATCTCGCTTAAAAGTGTTACAAGGTAGGAATATATTTGCATAAATGGACGTATCTCGACGTTTTACGTCGGGATTAAGCGTTTATTTGGTCGCTGGAACGTTTTCTAGAAACGGAACTATGCGACGGGACGTTGGGACTTTGAAGAAGTTCGGCCGGTGCGAAAAGACCGAAAAGGTTTTTTCGAGTTATCTCGCTTAAAAGTGTTACAAGGTAGGAATATTTTTGCATAAATCGACGTATCTCGACGTTTTACGTCGGGATTAAGCGTTTATGTCGTCCCCAAGACCTTCTACAAAGTTTCGATTTTTTCGTTGGGACTTTGAAAAATTTCCGTATCGAACACGTTTTTTCGAGTTATCTCGCTTAAAAGTGTTACAAGGTAGGAATATTTTTGCATAAATGGACGTATCTCGACGTTTTACGTCGGGATTAAGCGTTTATTTGGTCGGTGGAACGTTTTCTAGAAACGGAACTATGCGACGGGACGTTGGGACTTTGAAGAAGTTCGGCCGGTGCGAAAAGACCGAAAAGGTTTTTTCGAGTTATCTCGCTTAAAAGTGTTACAAGGTAGGAATATATTTGCATAAATGGACGTATCTCGACGTTTTACGTCGGGATTAAGCGTTTATTTGGTCGCTGGAACGTTTTCTAGAAACGGAACTATGCGACGGGACGTTGGGACTTTGAAGAAGTTCGGCCGGTGCGAAAAGACCGAAAAGGTTTTTTCGAGTTATCTCGCTTAAAAGTGTTACAAGGTAGGAATATATTTGCATAAATGGACGTATCTCGACGTTTTACGTCGGGATTAAGCGTTTATTTGGTCGCTGGAACGTTTTCTAGAAACGGAACTATGCGACGGGACGTTGGGACTTTGAAGAAGTTCGGCCGGTGCGAAAGGACCGAAAAGGTTTTTTCGAGTTATCTCGCTTAAAAGTGTTACAAGGTAGGAATATTTTTGCATAAATGGACGTATCTCGACGTTTTACGTCGGGATTAAGCGTTTATTTGGTCGCTGGAACGTTTTCTAGAAACGGAACTATGCGACGGGACGTTGGGACTTTGAAGAAGTTCGGCCGGTGCGAAAAGACCGAAAAGGTTTTTTCGAGTTATCTCGCTTAAAAGTGTTACAAGGTAGGAATATTTTTGCATAAATCGACGTATCTCGACGTTTTACGTCGGGATTAAGCGTTTATGTCGTCCCCAAGACCTTCTACAAAGTTTCGATTTTTTCGTTGGGACTTTGAAAAATTTCCGTATCGAACACGTTTTTTCGAGTTATCTCGCTTAAAAGTGTTACAAGGTAGGAATATTTTTGCACAAATGGACGTATCTCGACGTTTTACGTCGGGATTAAGCGTTTATTTGGTCGCTGGAACGTTTTCTAGAAACGGAACTATGCGACGGGACGTTGGGACTTTGAAGAAGTTCGGCCGGTGCGAAAAGTCCGAAATGGTTATTTCGAGTTATTTCGTTAAAAAGCGTTATAAGGGTATAATTTTTTTGACAGGGATCGTTATATCTCTATTAAATACAATCGGATTAAACATTTTTGTCGAATTTTTTGAAAAATTAGCTTCCGTCGGACTGATACGACTGGGATATTTTTGCAATTTTTTCGTTAATTAATGTTACAAGGTATATATCTTTTTACATATTTCGTGTTATTTTAACGTGTTTTAATCGATTATAAAGTTATTTTCGTCCATAGTCGATAAAACTGTATGTTTACTGATGCAATTTTTCGGTGAAAAAAAAATTAATTTTTTGGTAAAAATGCATTTATAATATGTTAATAATGCTTGTGGTAAAATATTTCGATGGTTGGATATCGCCTTTATATAGTAGTTATTGAACGTGCGAGCGACTAAGTTCCAGCGTCCCTTCCGAACGGTACGTTGCTACGGAGGTTTTGCACCATAAGCGCGCGGCCGCTAGCCCGACCGGCGCCGGCCTTCCGGCCGGCCCCTTGGTATCTATAAGAGAAGCGTCGAGCCGGACGGTTCGGTCGGAACAGCGCTGGGCGCGTGGCTATTCTACGGCCTCGGTTGAGAATTCAGTCACCGCTCCTCGAGTCTTAGTGTATTTTACGCTATTTCTCGACTGTTCCTCCGTTCTCGTACTGGTTTTTTCTCTACACTGCTGCGCCGCGGGTCGAAGTCTAGGACGTAATGACCGTTAACGTGGCAAGCTTCCCCTTAGTCGGGAAGCTGGTGACCTGTGTGCACGTATTTGACAAAAGTTGGATGCGTGTGTGCTTGTACTTACGGAGTAGCCATTCTTGCAGAGACCATCGGTTGTAAGCTATTTGTAGCTGCACGATGGTCCTTTTGGCGTTCTGTAGAGTGCGTTATCTTCTGGTAACGCGTCTCTACAGAGGTGTTGAAGCTTATAAAAGAATATTCTTACGGTATGTCCAGCATGCGTATACGTGCTTTACCGCTAAGTTATATTCTACGAGAGAAGTTGGAGGAGAAAAGTTACAAACAGAAATAATTCTGTGAAGTATGAATCTTTGTATCGATATATGATGGTGAGAGAGGAGGAGAATTAAAGTGGCTGAGTGACGTTGTTACTGAACCATGGAACGTTGCTCTCTAAGTCATATTACATATATATATAAAATGAAAAGTCTCGTCGTACGGTGCTTACGTCCCACCTACGACACAGAGAGAACTTTTAAACGAAAATGCTGGTTTTTGGGAATATATTATAAGATCCCTGGTTGATCCTGCCAGTAGTCATATGCTTGTCTCAAAGATTAAGCCATGCATGTCTCAGTACATGCCGCATTAAGGTGAAACCGCGAATGGCTCATTAAATCAGTTATGGTTTCTTAGATCATACCTACATTTACTTGGATAACTGTGGTAATTCTAGAGCTAATACATGCAAACAGATTCCGACCAGAGATGGTAGGAATGCTTTTATTAGATCAAAACCAATCGGTGGCGGATGGCTCGTCTGTCCGTCCATCGTTTGTTTTGGTGACTCTGAATAACTTTGTGCTGATCGCATGGTCATCTAGCACCGGCGACGCATCTTTCAAATGTCTGCCTTATCAACTGTCGATGGTAGGTTCTGCGCCTACCATGGTTGTAACGGGTAACGGGGAATCAGGGTTCGATTCCCCGGAGAGGGAGCCTGAGAAACAGCTACCACATCCAAGGAAGGCAGCAGGCGCGCAAATTACCCACTCCCGGCACGGGGAGGTAGTGACGAAAAAATAACGATACGGGACTCATCCGAGGCCCCGTAATCGGAATGAGTACACTTTAAAATCCTTTAACGAGGACCAATTGGAGGGCAAGTCTGGTGCCAGCAGCCGCGGTAATTCCAGCTCCAATAGCGTATATTAAAGTTGTTGCGGTTAAAAAGCTCGTAGTTGAATCTGTGTGTCACAGTGTCGGTTCACCGCTCGCGGTGTTTAACTGGCATTATGTGGTACGTCCTATCGGTGGGCTTAGCTCCTCGCGGGCGGTCCCAACTAATATCCCATCGCGGTGCTCTTCACTGAGTGTCGAGGTGGGCCGATACGTTTACTTTGAACAAATTAGAGTGCTTAAAGCAGGCTACCTTCGCCTGAATACTGTGTGCATGGAATAATGGAATAGGACCTCGGTTCTATTTTGTTGGTTTTCGGAGCCCCGAGGTAATGATTAATAGGGACAGATGGGGGCATTCGTATTGCGACGTTAGAGGTGAAATTCTTGGATCGTCGCAAGACGGACAGAAGCGAAAGCATTTGCCAAAAATGTTTTCATTAATCAAGAACGAAAGTTAGAGGTTCGAAGGCGATCAGATACCGCCCTAGTTCTAACCATAAACGATGCCAGCCAGCGATCCGCCGAAGTTCCTCCGATGACTCGGCGGGCAGCTTCCGGGAAACCAAAGCTTTTGGGTTCCGGGGGAAGTATGGTTGCAAAGCTGAAACTTAAAGGAATTGACGGAAGGGCACCACCAGGAGTGGAGCCTGCGGCTTAATTTGACTCAACACGGGAAACCTCACCAGGCCCGGACACCGGAAGGATTGACAGATTGATAGCTCTTTCTTGATTCGGTGGGTGGTGGTGCATGGCCGTTCTTAGTTGGTGGAGCGATTTGTCTGGTTAATTCCGATAACGAACGAGACTCTAGCCTGCTAAATAGACGTAACTTATGGTATCTCGAAGGCCCCCGGCTTCGGTCGGTGGGTTTTTACTACCAACGTACAAACAAATCTTCTTAGAGGAACAGGCGGCTTCTAGCCGCACGAGATTGAGCAATAACAGGTCTGTGATGCCCTTAGATGTTCTGGGCCGCACGCGCGCTACACTGAAGGAATCAGCGTGTTTTCCCTGGCCGAAAGGCCCGGGTAACCCGCTGAACCTCCTTCGTGCTAGGGATTGGGGCTTGCAATTATTCCCCATGAACGAGGAATTCCCAGTAAGCGCGAGTCATAAGCTCGCGTTGATTACGTCCCTGCCCTTTGTACACACCGCCCGTCGCTACTACCGATTGAATGATTTAGTGAGGTCTTCGGACTGGTGCGCGGCCAATGTGATAAGCATTGCCGATGTTACCGGGAAGATGACCAAACTTGATCATTTAGAGGAAGTAAAAGTCGTAACAAGGTTTCCGTAGGTGAACCTGCGGAAGGATCATTAACGATATAACACAAAAACTTAAAGAATTTGACTTGAACACTTGAAAAATACGAAACTGTATAAGTCGGTAAGGAGCCGTACTCCTCCTATATCGACGAACCAAAGTATATACGACGTATCAACAAGCTATATACTTTAACAAAGAACAGTTAAATTCGCCCGGAGCGTGGCTTACTCCGTTGGCAAAATGATGAAAAGACATAAGGAGGAGACGACCCTCCAGCTACGAAACTATATGAAGAGAAGGTGGCACTCTCTCTCGATCATCGGGATGAAGAGATACATATATATATATATATATATATATACATACATAAACGAATTCGAGGCGCCTGCGTGAGGTCGTACACAGAAAGACCCGCCGTCTGCGAATATTATGATTTTATAATAAAACTATAAATGGGAACTTGAGCTTTCGAAAATTAACTTTGACACGAATATCGAACGAAAAATTACGAATGGAAACCACCCGTAAAGAGAAATGAGATCGAGGCGCTTGCGTGAGGCCGTATACAGAAAGACCGCCGCCACGATCTCGTATTTTTTTTTTTGCGTCGTGGAGACCGTACAAACGAATAACAAAATCTCTAAAGTGCCTCGTGTCGGAGAGATCATGCTCGCCTATTCTCTTCTATGTT
>NW_026109532.1:30000-31348 GCF_024516045.1 Bombus affinis | reverse complement strand
ACGACGACCCATCGATGCGACGGTCCTCGTCGTTGTCAGTCGCTCGCGCAGAGTATATCTCTACGCACGAAGAGACGGAGTGGGCATTAGATCCCTGGGGCTATTCGAGTAAAACGTCTTAAGAAAAGACGGTTGTACGGCAAAATTCCGCACCGTTACCAAGTTTACTTTTATCTGAGGCTGTTCTCCTTCTCTCCTCTCTCGACCGAGTTCCCATATTTGCTTTCTCTCAGTCTCGCCAAAATAATATTCATTTAAGACGACGTCGGGGGCGCGGACATCGTGCTCATCGAAAACCTGCAAACGTATGCAAATCTGCTGATATGAAAAAAAAATCGGTCACGAGGACAACACTACGTATGTATATATATATATATATATATATATATATAATATATTCGATAACCGACACGAAGCGGTGCATAAGCGGGCGGTCGTACGAAAGGACGACTCACGACGCCGCTAGCACTCACGCAGGTCCGTGACGGTTCTCTCCGCTCTTATTCGTATCCTTCTTCGTGCGCTTCCTCCGACTCTGAAACGTTCTACGTATCGTAAGAACGACGGCGGGTTGTCGAAGGCACCAAGGGACAGAGAGAGACAGAGGTAGAGTTTCGTAGTGTCTCCCGTGAACACGATAGTTTATATATCGAGCATGCGTACGAATTGCACGGTCTCGACACGACCGCGACGAACGCCGACGAGCGTCCAACAATCGCTCGTACGTCGCGTACGTTCTCTCGCGTCCGCTCTTGTTCGTATCCTTCTTCGTGCGCTTCCTCCGACTCTGAAACGTTCTACGTATCGTAAGAACGACGGCGGGTTGTCGAAGGCACCAAGGGACAGAGAGAGACAGATAGAGAGGAACGACACGCAACGCAAGCAGTCTTAGGTTTACGTGAGCAACCCTCAGCCAGGCGTGGTCCAGGAATTGTATCCGTGGACCGCAATGTGCGTTCGAAATGTCGATGTTCATGTGTCCTGCAGTTCACACGTTGACGCGCAATTAGCTGCGTTCTTCATCGACCCACGAGCCAAGTGATCCACCGTTCAGGGTAATCTTTTCATATATTTTTTAAAACTCTTGTACTCCATGTACTCTTAATACTCGGTTCGAGCGAAGCCGAGATCCGACACGACCGACCAACGGGAATCGGACGCGCAGAAGTCGCCGGAAGATCGACGACACGAAAACGTTCGAAAATGAAATCCGACGAACGCGCGAAGATACGCGCGTCCGCCGGCCGGGCGAAAAGTACATTATGATATATAACAACCATCGAGATCGAAGCTCCGTTCGTCAGGAAACGACGGGGATATAACACCCGATTCTGAATCCTCTGTGCAG
>NW_026109532.1:22500-25000 GCF_024516045.1 Bombus affinis | reverse complement strand
TCGCACCGGCCGAACTTCTTCAAAGTCCCAACGTCCCGTCGCATAGTTCCGTTTCTAGAAAACGTTCCAGCGACCAAATAAACGCTTAATCCCGACGTAAAACGTCGAGATACGTCCATTTGTGCAAAAATATTCCTACCTTGTAACACTTTTAAGCGAGATAACTCGAAAAAACGTGTTCGATACGGAAATTTTTCAAAGTCCCAACGAAAAAATCGAAACTTTGTAGAAGGTCTTGGGGACGACATAAACGCTTAATCCCGACGTAAAACGTCGAGATACGTCGATTTATGCAAAAATATTCCTACCTTGTAACACTTTTAAGCGAGATAACTCGAAAAAACCTTTTCGGTCTTTTCGCACCGGCCGAACTTCTTCAAAGTCCCAACGTCCCGTCGCATAGTTCCGTTTCTAGAAAACGTTCCAGCGACCAAATAAACGCTTAATCCCGACGTAAAACGTCGAGATACGTCCATTTATGCAAAAATATTCCTACCTTGTAACACTTTTAAGCGAGATAACTCGAAAAAACCTTTTCGGTCCTTTCGCACCGGCCGAACTTCTTCAAAGTCCCAACGTCCCGTCGCATAGTTCCGTTTCTAGAAAACGTTCCAGCGACCAAATAAACGCTTAATCCCGACGTAAAACGTCGAGATACGTCCATTTATGCAAATATATTCCTACCTTGTAACACTTTTAAGCGAGATAACTCGAAAAAACCTTTTCGGTCTTTTCGCACCGGCCGAACTTCTTCAAAGTCCCAACGTCCCGTCGCATAGTTCCGTTTCTAGAAAACGTTCCAGCGACCAAATAAACGCTTAATCCCGACGTAAAACGTCGAGATACGTCCATTTATGCAAATATATTCCTACCTTGTAACACTTTTAAGCGAGATAACTCGAAAAAACCTTTTCGGTCTTTTCGCACCGGCCGAACTTCTTCAAAGTCCCAACGTCCCGTCGCATAGTTCCGTTTCTAGAAAACGTTCCACCGACCAAATAAACGCTTAATCCCGACGTAAAACGTCGAGATACGTCCATTTATGCAAAAATATTCCTACCTTGTAACACTTTTAAGCGAGATAACTCGAAAAAACCTTTTCGGTCTTTTCGCACCGGCCGAACTTCTTCAAAGTCCCAACGTCCCGTCGCATAGTTCCGTTTCTAGAAAACGTTCCAGCGACCAAATAAACGCTTAATCCCGACGTAAAACGTCGAGATACGTCCATTTATGCAAATATATTCCTACCTTGTAACACTTTTAAGCGAGATAACTCGAAAAAACCTTTTCGGTCTTTTCGCACCGGCCGAACTTCTTCAAAGTCCCAACGTCCCGTCGCATAGTTCCGTTTCTAGAAAACGTTCCAGCGACCAAATAAACGCTTAATCCCGACGTAAAACGTCGAGATACGTCCATTTATGCAAAAATATTCCTACCTTGTAACACTTTTAAGCGAGATAACTCGAAAAAACCTTTTCGGTCTTTTCGCACCGGCCGAACTTCTTCAAAGTCCCAACGTCCCGTCGCATAGTTCCGTTTCTAGAAAACGTTCCAGCGACCAAATAAACGCTTAATCCCGACGTAAAACGTCGAGATACGTCCATTTATGCAAATATATTCCTACCTTGTAACACTTTTAAGCGAGATAACTCGAAAAAACCTTTTCGGTCTTTTCGCACCGGCCGAACTTCTTCAAAGTCCCAACGTCCCGTCGCATAGTTCCGTTTCTAGAAAACGTTCCACCGACCAAATAAACGCTTAATCCCGACGTAAAACGTCGAGATACGTCCATTTATGCAAAAATATTCCTACCTTGTAACACTTTTAAGCGAGATAACTCGAAAAAACCTTTTCGGTCTTTTCGCACCGGCCGAACTTCTTCAAAGTCCCAACGTCCCGTCGCATAGTTCCGTTTCTAGAAAACGTTCCAGCGACCAAATAAACGCTTAATCCCGACGTAAAACGTCGAGATACGTCCATTTATGCAAATATATTCCTACCTTGTAACACTTTTAAGCGAGATAACTCGAAAAAACCTTTTCGGTCTTTTCGCACCGGCCGAACTTCTTCAAAGTCCCAACGTCCCGTCGCATAGTTCCGTTTCTAGAAAACGTTCCAGCGACCAAATAAACGCTTAATCCCGACGTAAAACGTCGAGATACGTCCATTTATGCAAAAATATTCCTACCTTGTAACACTTTTAAGCGAGATAACTCGAAAAAACCTTTTCGGTCCTTTCGCACCGGCCGAACTTCTTCAAAGTCCCAACGTCCCGTCGCATAGTTCCGTTTCTAGAAAACGTTCCAGCGACCAAATAAACGCTTAATCCCGACGTAAAACGTCGAGATACGTCCATTTATGCAAATATATTCCTACCTTGTAACACTTTTAAGCGAGATAACTCGAAAAAACCTTTTCGGTCTTTTCGCACCGGCCGAACTTCTTCAAAGTCCCAACGTCCCGTCGCATAGTTCCGTTTCTAGAAAACGTTCCAGCGACC
>NW_026109532.1:0-17500 GCF_024516045.1 Bombus affinis | reverse complement strand
CTTGATGCTAGCAAAGTAGTCGAAGGTCGTCCTGCCCTTTGGCGTTGTTTGCCAGCGCTCTTGCCACTTATCTAACGCCTCGCCGACAATGGATTTCTCGTCGGGCGCTTCGTCGCGCCTCCTCTTCTTATTGTGGAGTCTTGCCCTGATTTCGACTAGGAGGTCAATAGGAATGACTCCGGCGATAACCTGCAGTGCCTCGGTTGACGTGGTTCTATAGGCCTTGGTCACTCGGAGGAGTGCCATCCTCTGTGACCTTATCAGCTTGCTCCTCGCTTTCCCTTTCAGTAGGTCGCTCCAGCCGGCTGCGGCGTATGTGGTTATCGGCTCGTACAGCCCTCTGTACAGAGTACGCATGGCCGCGTGTCCGAGTCCCCATTTCGCCTTGGCCACCCTCGCGAGGCTGTTGAAGAGTTTTTGACACTTACCTGTTATTGCCTCCACGTGCTTGTTGACTTTTAGCCCTCCTTCGAGGTGCACTCCAAGGTATTTGATTGCCTGCTCCATCCTTATATTCCTGCCGCTAATCTTAATAATCGGTGGCCTCTCCGCGTCCAGCTTACCTTTGACGAGCAGCATCTCCGTTTTCTGTGCCGATAACGTTAGCTTCTTCCTGGTGCACCAGGTAGAGACTCGGGTAACTACCTCCTGTCCCTTTTCCTGGAGCTCGTTCCTCGTGTTGCCGGCAATTAGAATCACGATGTCGTCCGCGTACGCGATGGGTTCGCACCCTGTCGCGTTTCCCGCTAGCTCAGCCAGCAGGTCATCAAATACGAGATTCCAGAAACTTGGTCCCAGTACCGATCCCTGCGGGCATCCTTTCGTGACGGGCTTGCTCACTGCTTCGTTTTTCCCAGCAATCTGTACGGTTCTTTCGGAGTAGATAGGGACATATATGCAATTTTTGGTAACGGGTACTTTCCCAGACTTTTTGTCCATACAGTAACCCGGGTCCCCTGGACCAATTGGGGTTGGGTAAACGCCCAACCATCGCGCAAGGCACACAGTGCCCTGCTTCCTGGATTAGCTAGGCCTGCAGGGGCTGTCGCTCGTCTCAGGTCGAACGGGGCCCTTTCTAAGCCCTACCGTCTACCGGGACGGTACCGGAGCAGTTGGGACGCTGCTCACACGCCGTAGACCATTCGGTGTAGGACGAACACCTTAACTCGGCCCTCTTGCCAGCATCTTGGCCATCAACCACTGCCACCACGAGTCCATACCCATTTTTGGCCGAGCAGAGGGGTCGCTACTCCCTCCGGGCTATAACTCGACCCGCCCGTGGTACCAGCCTAAGTCGCTGGTGGGACTATCGTGTGGATGTACGGCCACGTCACTACCGGCCCGGCGTCCTGCTAACCGAGCTCGGCAGACCCAGATGGGACTCACGTAAGCGGGGCTTACAGGGCGCCTACAAACCCTGAACTTTCCCCGACGGTCCCACCCTTGGCATCAGGATCGTGGGTGCGCTACTACCCAAGGCCCCTTGGAGAGAGTGAGGCTGCCTCTCTCCGCCGGCAACCTTCCTTGCGGTGTACATAGGGACTCACGTAACGGGACGCTTGTCCCGACGGTCCCCCTGGCTGCGGGAACGTGGGTTTGCCAGAGTAGATAGGGACAGAGGGAATCTCGTTAATCCATTCATGCGCGTCACTAATTAGATGACGAGGCATTTGGCTACCTTAAGAGAGTCATAGTTACTCCCGCCGTTTACCCGCGCTTTTTTGAATTTCTTCACGTTGACATTCAGAGCACTGGGCAGAAATCACATTGCGTCAACACCCTTGGGGGCCATCGCAATGCTTTGTTTTAATTAGACAGTCGGATTCCCCTAGTCCGTGCCAGTTCTGAGCTGAGCGTTGAATGGCGGCCGAAGAGAACGACCGCGACGGTAAAACCGCCACGGAAGCCTCGCAGCAAGGAAGATCCGCGGGAGGCCAAGGCACGGGACCGAGCTCGGATCCGGGGTGCGCGACGATATCCCCCCCGAGAGAGAGATACGCCGCGTCCCGTTCAGCTCGCCCAGGCCCGGCACGTCAGCCAAACCCGCTTCCCGACCAAGCCCGACACGCCCCGCTCCTCAGAGCCAATCCTTATTCCGAAGTTACGGATCCAATTTGCCGACTTCCCTTACCTACATTAATCTATCGACTAGAGGCTCTTTACCTTGGAGACCTGCTGCGGATATGGGTACGAACCGGCGCGACACCTCCACGTGGCCCTCTCCTGGATTTTCAAGGTCCGAGGGGAAGATCCGGACACCGCCGCAACTGCGGTGCTCTTCGCGTTCCAAACCCTATCTCCCTGCTAGAGGTTTCCAGGGAACTCGAACGCTTATACAGAAAAGAAAACTCTTCCCGGATCTCCCGACGGCGTCTCCAGGTCATTTTGGGTTACCCCGACGAACACTCTTACGAGGGCCCGAATGGTATGCGGTTCCGCTGCCGGGTTCCGGAATAGGAACCGGATTCCCTTTCGCCCAATGGGTGTGTTTCTTTCGCTCAATTTTTATTTGTTTGTTGCAATTTGTATGATCTTAGGACACCTCATCTGCATAGGATTTCTCTTAGGGCTTAGGATCGACTGACTCGTGTGCAACGGCTGTTCACACGAAACCCTTCTCCACGTCAGTCCTCCAGGGCCTCGCTGGAGTATTTGCTACTACCACCAAGATCTGCACCGACGGCGGCTCCAGGCAGGCTCACGCCCAGACCCTTCTGCGCACACCGCCGCGACCCTCCTACTCGTCAGAGCTTCATGAAGGACGGTCCCGAACCCACGAGGGGAAAACGAGACTCGCGTGCCTTCCCACTTGCCACTGACGGCGGAGTATAGGCGCGACGCTTCAGCGCCATCCATTTTCAGGGCTAGTTGCTTCGGCAGGTGAGTTGTTACACACTCCTTAGCGGATTCCGACTTCCATGGCCACCGTCCTGCTGTCTTAAGCAACCAACGCCTTTCATGGTATCCCATAAGCGTCGACTTAGGCGCCTTAACTCCACGTTTGGTTCATCCCACAGCGCCAGTTCTGCTTACCAAAATTGGCCCACTTGGCACTCTGATCCAATATCTCGTGGCTTCATGATCCAAGCAAGCCAGAGATCTCACCCATTTAAAGTTTGAGAATAGGTTGAGGTCGTTTCGGCCCCAAGGCCTCTAATCATTCGCTTTACCAGATGAGACTCGCACGCGTTCGATGAGAACGGTCGAGTGCCAGCTATCCTGAGGGAAACTTCGGAGGGAACCAGCTACTAGATGGTTCGATTAGTCTTTCGCCCCTATACCCAGTTCCGACGATCGATTTGCACGTCAGAATCGCTACGGACCTCCATCAGGGTTTCCCCTGACTTCGTCCTGACCAGGCATAGTTCACCATCTTTCGGGTCCCAACGTGTACGCTCTAGGTGCGCCTCTCCTCGCAATGAGAACGAGACGCCCCGGGAGTGCGAGGCCGCATAGTTGCGCGGCCCATCCTCCCTCCATCGACGCGAACGCCGATTTTCACTTTCATTTCGC
The DNA here is from genome assembly GCF_024516045.1 of Bombus affinis. NCBI lineage: Eukaryota > Metazoa > Arthropoda > Insecta > Hymenoptera > Apidae > Bombus > Bombus affinis. Next base: position 13,987 of record NW_026109532.1, on the reverse strand, counting down.
CTTTAGGTTTTAATGTCCCAATGACTCGCGCACATGTTAGACTCCTTGGTCCGTGTTTCAAGACGGGTCCTGAGAGTACCCAAAGCAATAGCGTCGCCGACCGGTAATTCGAGATTTGGCCAGTCCAAGATATCCGCGCTGCTAACAGCTGCCAATACCCGAGCACGGGACGTAAGCCCGAGACTGCGGAGTAAGGGCGAAGCTTGCGGCGGTCCAGACGCACACACACATATTCGAGAAAATGGATTGGTTGCGGCCCGATACCGTGCGTGTACCGTCGTGCAGTCGGCCGGGCGACCGAGGGTCTGCCGCGTACGCCGAAGCGACGCGACAGGCGCCCACTCGGGCCGTAGACCGACACACAACGGGTCGCGACGTTCTACTAGGGGAGAAGTGCACGACTACGACACCGGCGCGTTCGACACCGAAGGTGGCGTGCCCTCGCTAATGGAACCACGAAGGCCCACCCGGAGCATCGCTCACCAACGGGAACCGGCGCCGTCGACGATGAATCTCCCCATTCGATCTTTTGGGTTTCTCAGGTTTACCCCTGAACGGTTTCACGTACTCTTGAACTCTCTCTTCAAAGTTCTTTTCAACTTTCCCTCACGGTACTTGTTCGCTATCGGTCTCGTGGTTGTATTTAGCCTTAGATGGAGTTTACCACCAACTTAGGGCTGCACTCTCAAGCAACCCGACTCTAAGGAGAGATCCTCCCGAAACGCGTTCCGGTCGCTACGGGCCTGGCACCCTCTGTGGGTACATGGCCCCATTCAAGATGGACTTGGACGCGGTTCGACGTCACGGGATAAACGGATCCTCCCGAACACTACATTTCCCAACGGCGGAACCGCGGGATTCAGTGCTGGGCTAATTCCTGTTCGCTCGCCGCTACTAAGGAAATCCTTGTTAGTTTCTTTTCCTCCGCTTAGTAATATGCTTAAATTCAGCGGGTAATCTCGCCTACTCTGAGGTCGCTTCAACGTCACGACACGAGACAAAAATGTGATTTTTTTATTCAAAGAAAAAAAAAACACGTTCGTGCCGTGTATGCGCGAACACTTCGAACAAAGCTATGAAACTCCAGTACGAGAGAAGGTGGTATTTTTTTTATCTCTATATGCGAAAATCGCCTCAAAGAGAAAAAAAAATAAAAATTCGAATAGAACGAGAACACTCTTTCCTTCCAGAGAAGCGTTTTAAGCATCGCGCCAAAGTGCCCTTTTCTTCGTACGTCGTATCATGTTCGAGCTAAGACTCACGCCAGACATCCTAAAACGATCGTCGGTGATTTTTAACGCCCGTCCTCAGTCTCTTACAGCCGTTTCTCTACTCTCGACAAATTCCAGCGGTTCCTTGTTTTCTGCCGGCACAGAGATCGAAACGGCAAAGTTTCTTTGCTCTGTACCGACGACGACGAAAACGCACGGGAACGCACGCAAGTGGAAAAGCGAGCGAGACGTACACTGTGGTGTGTTCGGGGACTGGACGACCGTCGACGTTAGGATGCGCGGTCCAGCGATAGACGCCGAAAAGGCATGGGATGACCAACACTCTCTGTTTTTCGAGTACTTGTAGCGCCGAATTGCCTTAAAAAAAAATCACACGCGCGCACGACTATCACGTCGTACGCGCGTGTATACCTCGTCTTTAATTAAATCAAAGTTTCACTCCAGCCTCGCCAAAGGGGATCGTCTTCTTCCTCGTCTACGATCTCTTCTCCTGTACGTGTCCAGAGATTCTCTCTGGCATGACGACGACGACCATCCAACGACTTTGTAACGGACTCTCGTGCGCATCTTCGTCAGGTACGGAAACGTTGAGCAACACCTCGAGCTTGGTAAAACACCCGTAGCCGATCATAGACACGCGCTAGTTCGCACACGATTTCTACGATTTCCGACGAACGTGGCTTTGGGCCAGGGCCGGCGGGCAGAGAGATACGCGAACGACGGGGAAAATTCGTCCCGATACAAGTAACGCGTACTCTCCGATCTCCGCGCAACGCCTGGGGATCATCTCCCTAAGTCATCAGCGCTCGAAGAAATCACGTGTGCGTTCCCGGATCTACGGCTCTCTTTCGGGGATAAATTACAAGCACAGAGTATGTTAAACGCAACGACGACCCATCGATGCGACGGTCCTCGTCGTTGTCAGTCGCTCGCGCAGAGTATATCTCTACGCACGAAGAGACGGAGTGGGCATTAGATCCCTGGGGCTATTCGAGTAAAACGTCTTAAGAAAAGACGGTTGTACGGCAAAATTCCGCACCGTTACCAAGTTTACTTTTATCTGAGGCTGTTCTCCTTCTCTCCTCTCTCGACCGAGTTCCCATATTTGCTTTCTCTCAGTCTCGCCAAAATAATATTCATTTAAGACGACGTCGGGGGCGCGGACATCGTGCTCATCGAAAACCTGCAAACGTATGCAAATCTGCTGATATGAAAAAAAAATCGGTCACGAGGACAACACTACGTATGTATATATATATATATATATATATATATATAATATATTCGATAACCGACACGAAGCGGTGCATAAGCGGGCGGTCGTACGAAAGGACGACTCACGACGCCGCTAGCACTCACGCAGGTCCGTGACGGTTCTCTCCGCTCTTATTCGTATCCTTCTTCGTGCGCTTCCTCCGACTCTGAAACGTTCTACGTATCGTAAGAACGACGGCGGGTTGTCGAAGGCACCAAGGGACAGAGAGAGACAGAGGTAGAGTTTCGTAGTGTCTCCCGTGAACACGATAGTTTATATATCGAGCATGCGTACGAATTGCACGGTCTCGACACGACCGCGACGAACGCCGACGAGCGTCCAACAATCGCTCGTACGTCGCGTACGTTCTCTCGCGTCCGCTCTTGTTCGTATCCTTCTTCGTGCGCTTCCTCCGACTCTGAAACGTTCTACGTATCGTAAGAACGACGGCGGGTTGTCGAAGGCACCAAGGGACAGAGAGAGACAGATAGAGAGGAACGACACGCAACGCAAGCAGTCTTAGGTTTACGTGAGCAACCCTCAGCCAGGCGTGGTCCAGGAATTGTATCCGTGGACCGCAATGTGCGTTCGAAATGTCGATGTTCATGTGTCCTGCAGTTCACACGTTGACGCGCAATTAGCTGCGTTCTTCATCGACCCACGAGCCAAGTGATCCACCGTTCAGGGTAATCTTTTCATATATTTTTTAAAACTCTTGTACTCCATGTACTCTTAATACTCGGTTCGAGCGAAGCCGAGATCCGACACGACCGACCAACGGGAATCGGACGCGCAGAAGTCGCCGGAAGATCGACGACACGAAAACGTTCGAAAATGAAATCCGACGAACGCGCGAAGATACGCGCGTCCGCCGGCCGGGCGAAAAGTACATTATGATATATAACAACCATCGAGATCGAAGCTCCGTTCGTCAGGAAACGACGGGGATATAACACCCGATTCTGAATCCTCTGTGCAGCACACGATCTCGCGAAGAAATACGCACGGTGGCTAGCCCATATATATATATATGTGTGTGTGTGTATATATAATACGATATGCATTCCTCTCGTCCAATTATTCAAGAAAAAGAGCGTGCGCCTCCATCGTTCGGGTGATGTAAAGATTCGATGGGACTCGCGCGACCCTCGGCCTCGAGCGGTCTTTCCTCCCAATATCCAGAAGCCGAGCTTTGAAAAAACTCTAGCGACGGCACGGGTGTCCGACTCACGACATCGAGGCTTCGAAGTCGGCGATCTCCTCCGAACGGATGGCGATCGCGACGACTCAAAGCGTGAAAAATCGACGAAAGAGAACACATCTCCGTTCAGGTGATTGTTTTTTTTAAAAAATAAAAAAATTCGATGGGACTCGCATCCATCTACCTCGCGCGGTCTTTCTTCCCAATATCCAGAAGCCGAGCTTTGAAAAAACTTCAGCGACGGCACGGGTGTCCGACTCACGACAACGAGGATAGACAGCCTGCGGTCCCCTCTGAACGGGTTATATGCGACGAACTAGACGAAACTTTAGTCGTTCAGGTGGTATAAAAAAAAAAAATTCGATGGGACGCACGCGCAGCCGTCGTCCTCGAGCGGTCTTTCTTCCCAATATCCAGAAGCCGAGCTTTGAAAAAACTCTAGCGACGGCACGGGTGTCCGACTCACGACATCGAGGGTAGACAGCCTGCGGTCCCCTCTGAACCAACTTCGGCTAGACTAGTTACGAATCGTTGCTACGCATCGTCATCATAGTCATCGTCATCATCATCATTATCATAGCGGGCCAACATCCACGCAATGCGTTTTCGTTCTAGGTTACCCGATCCACGAGTATGTTACAAGTGGTTTCGTTATTTCGAACAAAACGACATACGAAGAACACACGCCCTATGGGTAGGAAGCACGTTTCGAGAACGACCGAGAGCGGTGAAAGAGACGAAAGGTCGACGCGCATAAGGTATCCATGGATCTTCGAAGAGAACCTTCGAAGATATGTCGGTATCCTTTCTACATGCGCGACTCGCTACTCGTACTTTCGCTCTCGTCGACTCGTTTTAGTCGCTTCGTTCGATCCCAAAGAGGAGTCTTCGATGTCCCGTTGCTAGGAGGAGAGCAAACGCAACACAGACCACGAAACATAGAAGAGAATAGGCGAGCATGATCTCTCCGACACGAGGCACTTTAGAGATTTTGTTATTCGTTTGTACGGTCTCCACGACGCAAAAAAAAAAATACGAGATCGTGGCGGCGGGTCTTTCTGTATACGGCCTCACGCAAGCGCCTCGATCTCATTTCTCTTTACGGGTGGTTTCCATTCGTAATTTTTCGTTCGATATTCGTGTCAAAGTTTAATTTTCGAAAGCTCAAGTTCCCATTTATAGTTTTATTATAAAATCATAATATTCGCAGACGGCGGGTCTTTCTGTGTACGACCTCACGCAGGCGCCTCGAATTCGTTTATGTATGTATATATATATATATATATATATATATGTATCTCTTCATCCCGATGATCGAGAGAGAGTGCCACCTTCTCTTCATATAGTTTCGTAGCTGGAGGGTCGTCTCCTCCTTATGTCTTTTCATCATTTTGCCAACGGAGTAAGCCACGCTCCGGGCGAATTTAACTGTTCTTTGTTAAAGTATATAGCTTGTTGATACGTCGTATATACTTTGGTTCGTCGATATAGGAGGAGTACGGCTCCTTACCGACTTATACAGTTTCGTATTTTTCAAGTGTTCAAGTCAAATTCTTTAAGTTTTTGTGTTATATCGTTAATGATCCTTCCGCAGGTTCACCTACGGAAACCTTGTTACGACTTTTACTTCCTCTAAATGATCAAGTTTGGTCATCTTCCCGGTAACATCGGCAATGCTTATCACATTGGCCGCGCACCAGTCCGAAGACCTCACTAAATCATTCAATCGGTAGTAGCGACGGGCGGTGTGTACAAAGGGCAGGGACGTAATCAACGCGAGCTTATGACTCGCGCTTACTGGGAATTCCTCGTTCATGGGGAATAATTGCAAGCCCCAATCCCTAGCACGAAGGAGGTTCAGCGGGTTACCCGGGCCTTTCGGCCAGGGAAAACACGCTGATTCCTTCAGTGTAGCGCGCGTGCGGCCCAGAACATCTAAGGGCATCACAGACCTGTTATTGCTCAATCTCGTGCGGCTAGAAGCCGCCTGTTCCTCTAAGAAGATTTGTTTGTACGTTGGTAGTAAAAACCCACCGACCGAAGCCGGGGGCCTTCGAGATACCATAAGTTACGTCTATTTAGCAGGCTAGAGTCTCGTTCGTTATCGGAATTAACCAGACAAATCGCTCCACCAACTAAGAACGGCCATGCACCACCACCCACCGAATCAAGAAAGAGCTATCAATCTGTCAATCCTTCCGGTGTCCGGGCCTGGTGAGGTTTCCCGTGTTGAGTCAAATTAAGCCGCAGGCTCCACTCCTGGTGGTGCCCTTCCGTCAATTCCTTTAAGTTTCAGCTTTGCAACCATACTTCCCCCGGAACCCAAAAGCTTTGGTTTCCCGGAAGCTGCCCGCCGAGTCATCGGAGGAACTTCGGCGGATCGCTGGCTGGCATCGTTTATGGTTAGAACTAGGGCGGTATCTGATCGCCTTCGAACCTCTAACTTTCGTTCTTGATTAATGAAAACATTTTTGGCAAATGCTTTCGCTTCTGTCCGTCTTGCGACGATCCAAGAATTTCACCTCTAACGTCGCAATACGAATGCCCCCATCTGTCCCTATTAATCATTACCTCGGGGCTCCGAAAACCAACAAAATAGAACCGAGGTCCTATTCCATTATTCCATGCACACAGTATTCAGGCGAAGGTAGCCTGCTTTAAGCACTCTAATTTGTTCAAAGTAAACGTATCGGCCCACCTCGACACTCAGTGAAGAGCACCGCGATGGGATATTAGTTGGACCGCCCGCGAGGAGCTAAGCCCACCGATAGGACGTACCACATAATGCCAGTTAAACACCGCGAGCGGTGAACCGACACTGTGACACACAGATTCAACTACGAGCTTTTTAACCGCAACAACTTTAATATACGCTATTGGAGCTGGAATTACCGCGGCTGCTGGCACCAGACTTGCCCTCCAATTGGTCCTCGTTAAAGGATTTAAAGTGTACTCATTCCGATTACGGGGCCTCGGATGAGTCCCGTATCGTTATTTTTCGTCACTACCTCCCCGTGCCGGGAGTGGGTAATTTGCGCGCCTGCTGCCTTCCTTGGATGTGGTAGCTGTTTCTCAGGCTCCCTCTCCGGAATCGAACCCTGATTCCCCGTTACCCGTTACAACCATGGTAGGCGCAGAACCTACCATCGACAGTTGATAAGGCAGACATTTGAAAGATGCGTCGCCGGTGCTAGATGACCATGCGATCAGCACAAAGTTATTCAGAGTCACCAAAACAAACGATGGACGGACAGACGAGCCATCCGCCACCGATTGGTTTTGATCTAATAAAAGCATTCCTACCATCTCTGGTCGGAATCTGTTTGCATGTATTAGCTCTAGAATTACCACAGTTATCCAAGTAAATGTAGGTATGATCTAAGAAACCATAACTGATTTAATGAGCCATTCGCGGTTTCACCTTAATGCGGCATGTACTGAGACATGCATGGCTTAATCTTTGAGACAAGCATATGACTACTGGCAGGATCAACCAGGGATCTTATAATATATTCCCAAAAACCAGCATTTTCGTTTAAAAGTTCTCTCTGTGTCGTAGGTGGGACGTAAGCACCGTACGACGAGACTTTTCATTTTATATATATATGTAATATGACTTAGAGAGCAACGTTCCATGGTTCAGTAACAACGTCACTCAGCCACTTTAATTCTCCTCCTCTCTCACCATCATATATCGATACAAAGATTCATACTTCACAGAATTATTTCTGTTTGTAACTTTTCTCCTCCAACTTCTCTCGTAGAATATAACTTAGCGGTAAAGCACGTATACGCATGCTGGACATACCGTAAGAATATTCTTTTATAAGCTTCAACACCTCTGTAGAGACGCGTTACCAGAAGATAACGCACTCTACAGAACGCCAAAAGGACCATCGTGCAGCTACAAATAGCTTACAACCGATGGTCTCTGCAAGAATGGCTACTCCGTAAGTACAAGCACACACGCATCCAACTTTTGTCAAATACGTGCACACAGGTCACCAGCTTCCCGACTAAGGGGAAGCTTGCCACGTTAACGGTCATTACGTCCTAGACTTCGACCCGCGGCGCAGCAGTGTAGAGAAAAAACCAGTACGAGAACGGAGGAACAGTCGAGAAATAGCGTAAAATACACTAAGACTCGAGGAGCGGTGACTGAATTCTCAACCGAGGCCGTAGAATAGCCACGCGCCCAGCGCTGTTCCGACCGAACCGTCCGGCTCGACGCTTCTCTTATAGATACCAAGGGGCCGGCCGGAAGGCCGGCGCCGGTCGGGCTAGCGGCCGCGCGCTTATGGTGCAAAACCTCCGTAGCAACGTACCGTTCGGAAGGGACGCTGGAACTTAGTCGCTCGCACGTTCAATAACTACTATATAAAGGCGATATCCAACCATCGAAATATTTTACCACAAGCATTATTAACATATTATAAATGCATTTTTACCAAAAAATTAATTTTTTTTTTCACCGAAAAATTGCATCAGTAAACATACAGTTTTATCGACTATGGACGAAAAATAACTTTATAATCGATTAAAACACGTTAAAATAACACGAAATATGTAAAAAGATATATACCTTGTAACATTAATTAACGAAAAAATTGCAAAAATATCCCAGTCGTATCAGTCCGACGGAAGCTAATTTTTCAAAAAATTCGACAAAAATGTTTAATCCGATTGTATTTAATAGAGATATAACGATCCCTGTCAAAAAAATTATACCTTATAACGCTTTTTAACGAAATAACTCGAAATAACCATTTCGGACTTTTCGCACCGGCCGAACTTCTTCAAAGTCCCAACGTCCCGTCGCATAGTTCCGTTTCTAGAAAACGTTCCAGCGACCAAATAAACGCTTAATCCCGACGTAAAACGTCGAGATACGTCCATTTGTGCAAAAATATTCCTACCTTGTAACACTTTTAAGCGAGATAACTCGAAAAAACGTGTTCGATACGGAAATTTTTCAAAGTCCCAACGAAAAAATCGAAACTTTGTAGAAGGTCTTGGGGACGACATAAACGCTTAATCCCGACGTAAAACGTCGAGATACGTCGATTTATGCAAAAATATTCCTACCTTGTAACACTTTTAAGCGAGATAACTCGAAAAAACCTTTTCGGTCTTTTCGCACCGGCCGAACTTCTTCAAAGTCCCAACGTCCCGTCGCATAGTTCCGTTTCTAGAAAACGTTCCAGCGACCAAATAAACGCTTAATCCCGACGTAAAACGTCGAGATACGTCCATTTATGCAAAAATATTCCTACCTTGTAACACTTTTAAGCGAGATAACTCGAAAAAACCTTTTCGGTCCTTTCGCACCGGCCGAACTTCTTCAAAGTCCCAACGTCCCGTCGCATAGTTCCGTTTCTAGAAAACGTTCCAGCGACCAAATAAACGCTTAATCCCGACGTAAAACGTCGAGATACGTCCATTTATGCAAATATATTCCTACCTTGTAACACTTTTAAGCGAGATAACTCGAAAAAACCTTTTCGGTCTTTTCGCACCGGCCGAACTTCTTCAAAGTCCCAACGTCCCGTCGCATAGTTCCGTTTCTAGAAAACGTTCCAGCGACCAAATAAACGCTTAATCCCGACGTAAAACGTCGAGATACGTCCATTTATGCAAATATATTCCTACCTTGTAACACTTTTAAGCGAGATAACTCGAAAAAACCTTTTCGGTCTTTTCGCACCGGCCGAACTTCTTCAAAGTCCCAACGTCCCGTCGCATAGTTCCGTTTCTAGAAAACGTTCCACCGACCAAATAAACGCTTAATCCCGACGTAAAACGTCGAGATACGTCCATTTATGCAAAAATATTCCTACCTTGTAACACTTTTAAGCGAGATAACTCGAAAAAACCTTTTCGGTCTTTTCGCACCGGCCGAACTTCTTCAAAGTCCCAACGTCCCGTCGCATAGTTCCGTTTCTAGAAAACGTTCCAGCGACCAAATAAACGCTTAATCCCGACGTAAAACGTCGAGATACGTCCATTTATGCAAATATATTCCTACCTTGTAACACTTTTAAGCGAGATAACTCGAAAAAACCTTTTCGGTCTTTTCGCACCGGCCGAACTTCTTCAAAGTCCCAACGTCCCGTCGCATAGTTCCGTTTCTAGAAAACGTTCCAGCGACCAAATAAACGCTTAATCCCGACGTAAAACGTCGAGATACGTCCATTTATGCAAAAATATTCCTACCTTGTAACACTTTTAAGCGAGATAACTCGAAAAAACCTTTTCGGTCTTTTCGCACCGGCCGAACTTCTTCAAAGTCCCAACGTCCCGTCGCATAGTTCCGTTTCTAGAAAACGTTCCAGCGACCAAATAAACGCTTAATCCCGACGTAAAACGTCGAGATACGTCCATTTATGCAAATATATTCCTACCTTGTAACACTTTTAAGCGAGATAACTCGAAAAAACCTTTTCGGTCTTTTCGCACCGGCCGAACTTCTTCAAAGTCCCAACGTCCCGTCGCATAGTTCCGTTTCTAGAAAACGTTCCACCGACCAAATAAACGCTTAATCCCGACGTAAAACGTCGAGATACGTCCATTTATGCAAAAATATTCCTACCTTGTAACACTTTTAAGCGAGATAACTCGAAAAAACCTTTTCGGTCTTTTCGCACCGGCCGAACTTCTTCAAAGTCCCAACGTCCCGTCGCATAGTTCCGTTTCTAGAAAACGTTCCAGCGACCAAATAAACGCTTAATCCCGACGTAAAACGTCGAGATACGTCCATTTATGCAAATATATTCCTACCTTGTAACACTTTTAAGCGAGATAACTCGAAAAAACCTTTTCGGTCTTTTCGCACCGGCCGAACTTCTTCAAAGTCCCAACGTCCCGTCGCATAGTTCCGTTTCTAGAAAACGTTCCAGCGACCAAATAAACGCTTAATCCCGACGTAAAACGTCGAGATACGTCCATTTATGCAAAAATATTCCTACCTTGTAACACTTTTAAGCGAGATAACTCGAAAAAACCTTTTCGGTCCTTTCGCACCGGCCGAACTTCTTCAAAGTCCCAACGTCCCGTCGCATAGTTCCGTTTCTAGAAAACGTTCCAGCGACCAAATAAACGCTTAATCCCGACGTAAAACGTCGAGATACGTCCATTTATGCAAATATATTCCTACCTTGTAACACTTTTAAGCGAGATAACTCGAAAAAACCTTTTCGGTCTTTTCGCACCGGCCGAACTTCTTCAAAGTCCCAACGTCCCGTCGCATAGTTCCGTTTCTAGAAAACGTTCCAGCGACCAAATAAACGCTTAATCCCGACGTAAAACGTCGAGATACGTCCATTTATGCAAAAATATTCCTACCTTGTAACACTTTTAAGCGAGATAACTCGAAAAAACGTGTTCGATACGGAAATTTTTCAAAGTCCCAACGAAAAAATCGAAACTTTGTAGAAGGTCTTGGGGACGACATAAACGCTTAATCCCGACGTAAAACGTCGAGATACGTCGATTTATGCAAAAATATTCCTACCTTGTAACACTTTTAAGCGAGATAACTCGAAAAAACCTTTTCGGTCTTTTCGCACCGGCCGAACTTCTTCAAAGTCCCAACGTCCCGTCGCATAGTTCCGTTTCTAGAAAACGTTCCAGCGACCAAATAAACGCTTAATCCCGACGTAAAACGTCGAGATACGTCCATTTATGCAAAAATATTCCTACCTTGTAACACTTTTAAGCGAGATAACTCGAAAAAACGTGTTCGATACGGAAATTTTTCCATGTCCCAATGTGCAATTCGAAACTTTTTAGAACGTTTCAAGAACAAAATTAACGCTTAATCCCGATGTATTTAATTAGAATATATCGATTTATGCCAGAATATACGTACCTTATAACGCTTATTATGGAATTAATGCGAAAGGAACTTTCGGTACTTTCGGCACTTTTGGAGCAGTGCGAAACAATTCAAAGTGCCAACGTCCCAGTCAGCTAGGTCCGGTGGAAAAAATTTAAAAAAAAAATAAAAAGAAACCGTTACGTTCGGCTAGACGGCGTCGAACAATAACGATTTCTATAAAAATTTCCATACCTCGTAACGCTTTTTGAGGAATTATTTCGAAAGGAACGTTCGGCCTTTTCGTACCTGGACGAGAGAAATTTCAAAGTTCCAACGTCCCAGTCAGCTAGGTCCGGTGGAAAAAAATTTTTTAAAAAAATAAAAAGAAACCGTTACGTTTGGCTAGACGACGTCGAACAATAACGGTTTCTATAAAAATTTCCATACCTCGTAACGCTTTTTGAGAAATTATTTCGAAAGGAACGTTCGGCCTTTTCGTACCGGGACGAGAGAAATTTCAAAGTTCCAACGTCCCAGTCAGCTAGGTCCGGTGGAAAAAAATTTTTTAAAAAAATAAAAAGAAACCGTTACGTTCGGCTAGACGACGTCGAACAATAACGGTTTCTATAAAAATTTGCATACCTCGTAACGCTTTTTGAGGAATTATTTCGAAAGGAACGTTCGGCCTTTTCGTACCGGGGCGAGAGAAATTTCAAAGTTCCAACGTCCCAGTCAGCTAGGTCCGGTGGAAAAAATTTAAAGAAAAAACAAAACGAAACCGCTACGTTCGACTAGATTACGTCGAACTATAACGATTTCAATAAAAATTTCCACACCTCGTAACGCACTTTAAGGAGTTATTTCGAACTTTAAGGAGTTATTGCGATTATTTCAAAGTCCTCGCGGTACCACGTCGGGACGCGATACGCTCTTACGCGTTGCTCGCTCGCTCCGCTCGCTCGAAAAAAAATATGGACCAACCCAAAACCAATCCCTTTCGCGTTCGTTCTTCGATCTCGTTCGAATCTCGGTTCGAACGCGATCGGGAACGGTTTTAGGTTAGGCTAGAATCGTACGAGCGAGCGCAGCGAGCGAGCAACGATCGAAATTTCCACGCTGTAAGCGTACTAGATATTTTCCTATCCCTGTACGTTTTTTTTATCCGTCGTACTCTCTCCGATCGAAGGAGAGTCATGGACGAAACGTAAAAAAAGGGGAAACGAAACGAGAGGAAACGTTCGACTGCGTGCGCGCGCGCGCACGGCGCGTCGCTCCCCACCTCGTACCTTAATAGATTGCTACCTACTCCGCCACATACCCGCTAGCGAGGGGTTGCGCGCGCAGCGCTAGCGCGAGCGTCCAAGTCCAGCGGCGTATTGCTTTGCGTTCGTACGCGTCGTTATTCCATTGGAATAAAAAAAATCGCTACGTACGATCATCGTGCTTCGGCACGGCCGTACGTAGCGAGATTTATTTTTCGAGCGCCAGCGACAAAGTCCAGCGGCGTATTGCTTTTTATTTGGACTTGGAAAAAAAAATCGCTACGTACGAACATCGTGTATATGCACTATGCCGTACGTAGCGAGATTTATTTTTCGAGCGCCAGCGACAAAGTCCAGCGGCGTATTGCTTTTCATTTGGACTTAAAAAAAAAAATCGCTACGTACGAACATCGTGCTTATGCACTATGCAGCACGTAGCGAGATTTATTTTTCGAGCTAAGTCCAGCGGCGTATTGCTTTTTATTTGGACTTGGAAAAAAAAATCGCTACGTACGAACATCGTGCATATGCACTATGCCGTACGTAGCGAGATTTATTTTTCGAGCTAAGTCCAGCGGCGTATTGCTTTTTATTTGGACTTGAAAAAAAATCGCTACGTACGAACATCGTGCATATGCACTATGCCGTACGTAGCGAGATTTATTTTTCGAGCGCACGCCGTTAAGTCCAGCGCACTTATGGCCGTTGGACTTTAAAGAAAAAAAAAATTCGCTACGTACGACCATCGTGCGCATCGATGGCCGTACGTAGCGAAAATTTTTTTTCTTTCTTCGTACGCGTACCATGCCACGCCGCCTCGTACGACCGTCGTGCGCATCGACGGCCGTACTCGGCTGCTGCATTGTACGCGACGAAACTAACGTGCGTCTATACATGTGGGGTCTCGTCTAACCGACAAGACGAATCCCCAAGCGTAGGGCTGAGTCTCAACAGATCGCAGCGTGGTAACTGCTCTACCGAGTACAACACCCCGCCAGGTACCTAAGTCGTCTACAGACGATTCCGAGTCTCGACGTCGAACTTGGAGTACCCATGATCGACCGTTAGAGCGCCGCGGTCGTACGTTCGGCGAGATCCCGACGACGAGTCCGAAGGCGCCCGTACGGCAAACTGGGGCCCGTGCGATGGCCGGTCGCGATGGGCCGGCCACCTAGTATAGTGTCACATTGTTTTGAGCCTTTCGACCCACACGAGACTCCT
>NW_026109531.1:25000-31452 GCF_024516045.1 Bombus affinis | reverse complement strand
ACGCCGCTGGACTTAGCTCGAAAAATAAATCTCGCTACGTGCTGCATAGTGCATAAGCACGATGTTCGTACGTAGCGATTTTTTTTTTTAAGTCCAAATGAAAAGCAATACGCGCTGGACTTTGTCGCTGGCGCTCGAAAAATAAATCTCGCTACGTACGGCATAGTGCATATACACGATGTTCGTACGTAGCGATTTTTTTTTTCCAAGTCCAAATAAAAAGCAATACGCCGCTGGACTTTGTCGCTGGCGCTCGAAAAATAAATCTCGCTACGTACGGCCGTGCCGAAGCACGATGATCGTACGTAGCGATTTTTTTTTATTCCAATGGAATAACGACGCGTACGAACGCAAAGCAATACGCCGCTGGACTTGGACGCTCGCGCTAGCGCTGCGCGCGCAACCCCTCGCTAGCGGGTATGTGGCGGAGTAGGTAGCAATCTATTAAGGTACGAGGTGGGGAGCGACGCGCCGTGCGCGCGCGCGCACGCAGTCGAACGTTTCCTCTCGTTTCGTTTCCCCTTTTTTTACGTTTCGTCCATGACTCTCCTTCGATCGGAGAGAGTACGACGGATAAAAAAAACGTACAGGGATAGGAAAATATCTAGTACGCTTACAGCGTGGAAATTTCGATCGTTGCTCGCTCGCTGCGCTCGCTCGTACGATTCTAGCCTAACCTAAACCGTTCCCGATCGCGTTCGAACCGAGATTCGAACGAGATCGAAGAACGAACGCGAAAGGGATTGGTTTTGGGTTGGTCCATATTTTTTTTCGAGCGAGCGGAGCGGACGCGAGCAACGCGTAAGAGCGTATCGCGTCCCGACGTGGTACCGCGAGGACTTTGAAATAATCGCAAATAACTCCTTAAAGTTCGAAATAACTCCTTAAAGTGCGTTACGAGGTGTGGAAATTTTTATTGAAATCGTTATAGTTCGACGTAATCTAGTCGAACGTAGCGGTTTCGTTTTGTTTTTTCTTTAAATTTTTTCCACCGGACCTAGCTGACTGGGACGTTGGAACTTTGAAATTTCTCTCGCCCCGGTACGAAAAGGCCGAACGTTCCTTTCGAAATAATTCCTCAAAAAGCGTTACGAGGTATGCAAATTTTTATAGAGAAACCGTTATTGTTCGACGTCGTCTAGCCGAACGTAACGGTTTCTTTTTATTTTTTTAAAAAATTTTTTTTTCCACCGGACCTAGCTGACTGGGACGTTGGAACTTTGAAATTTCTCTCGTCCCGGTACGAAAAGGCCGAACGTTCCTTTCGAAATAATTTCTCAAAAAGCGTTACGAGGTATGGAAATTTTTATAGAAACCGTTATTGTTCGACGTCGTCTAGCCAAACGTAATCGGTTTCTTTTTATTTTTTTAAAAAATTTTTTTCCACCGGACCTAGCTGACTGGGACGTGTGGAACTTTGAAATTTCTCTCGTCCAGGTACGAAAAGGCCCGAACGTTCCTTTCGAAATAATTCCTCAAAAAGCGTTACGAGGTATGGAAATTTTTATAGAAATCGTTATTGTTCGACGCCCGTCTAGCCCGAACGTAACGGTTTTCTTTTTATTTTTTTTTTAAATTTTTTCCACCGGACCTTAGCTGACTGGGACGTTGGCACTTTGAATTGTTTCGCCACTGCTCCAAAAAGTGCCGAAAGTACCGAAAGTTCCTTTCGCATTAATTCCCATAATAAGCGTTATAAGGTACGTATATTCTGGCATAAATCGATATATTCTAATTAAATACATCGGGATTAAGCGTTAATTTTGTTCTTGAAACGTTCTAAAAAGTTTCGAATTGCACATTGGGGACATGGAAAAATTTCCGTATCGAACACGTTTTTTCGAGTTATCTCGCTTAAAAGTGTTACAAGGTAGGAATATTTTTGCATAAATGGACGTATCTCGACGTTTTACGTCGGGATTAAGCGTTTATTTGGTCGCTGGAACGTTTTCTAGAAACGGAACTATGCGGACGGGACGTTGGGGACTTTGAAGAAGTTCGGCCGGTGCGAAAAGACCGAAAAGGTTTTTTCGAGTTATCTCGCTTTAAAAGTGTTACAAGGTAGGGAATATTTTTGCATAAATTCGACGTATCTCGACGTTTTACGTCGGGGATTAAGCGTTTATGTCGTCCCCAAGACCTTCTACAAAGTTTCGATTTTTTTCGTTGGGACTTTGAAAAATTTCCGTATCGAACACGTTTTTTTCGAGTTATCTCGCTTAAAAGTGTTACAAGGTAGGAATATTTTTGCATAAATGGACGTATCTCGACGTTTTACGTCGGGATTAAGCGTTTATTTGGTCGCTGGAACGTTTTCTAGAAACGGAACTATGCGACGGGACGTTGGGACTTTGAAGAAGTTCGGCCGGTGCGAAAAGACCGAAAAGGTTTTTTCGAGTTATCTCGCTTAAAAGTGTTACAAGGTAGGAATATATTTGCATAAATGGACGTATCTCGACGTTTTACGTCGGGATTAAGCGTTTATTTGGTCGCTGGAACGTTTTCTAGAAAACGGAACTATGCGACGGGACGTTGGGACTTTGAAGAAGTTCGGCCGGTGCGAAAGGACCGAAAAGGTTTTTTCGAGTTATCTCGCTTAAAAGTGTTACAAGGTAGGAATATTTTTGCATAAATGGACGTATCTCGACGTTTTACGTCGGGATTAAGCGTTTATTTGGTCGCTGGAACGTTTTCTAGAAACGGAACTATGCGACGGGACGTTGGGACTTTGAAGAAGTTCGGCCGGTGCGAAAAGACCGAAAAGGTTTTTTCGAGTTATCTCGCTTAAAAGTGTTACAAGGTAGGAATATATTTGCATAAATGGACGTATCTCGACGTTTTACGTCGGGATTAAGCGTTTATTTTGGTCGCTGGAACGTTTTCTAGAAACGGAACTATGCGACGGGACGTTGGGACTTTGAAGAAGTTCGGCCGGTGCGAAAAGACCGAAAAGGTTTTTTCGAGTTATCTCGCTTAAAAGTGTTACAAGGTAGGAATATTTTTGCATAAATGGACGTATCTCGACGTTTACGTCGGGATTAAGCGTTTATTTGGTCGGTGGAACGTTTTCTAGAAACGGAACTATGCGACGGGACGTTGGGACTTTGAAGAAGTTCGGCCGGTGCGAAAAGACCGAAAAGGTTTTTTCGAGTTATCTCGCTTAAAAGTGTTACAAGGTAGGAATATATTTGCATAAATGGACGTATCTCGACGTTTTACGTCGGGATTAAGCGTTTATTTGGTCGCTGGAACGTTTTCTAGAAACGGAACTATGCGACGGGACGTTGGGACTTTGAAGAAGTTCGGCCGGTGCGAAAAGACCGAAAAGGTTTTTTCGAGTTATCTCGCTTAAAAGTGTTACAAGGTAGGAATATTTTTGCATAAATGGACGTATCTCGACGTTTTACGTCGGGATTAAGCGTTTATTTGGTCGCTGGAACGTTTTCTAGAAACGGAACTATGCGACGGGACGTTGGGACTTTGAAGAAGTTCGGCCGGTGCGAAAAGGACCGAAAAGGTTTTTTCGAGTTATCTCGCTTAAAAGTGTTACAAGGTAGGAATATATTTGCATAAATGGACGTATCTCGACGTTTTACGTCGGGATTAAGCGTTTATTTGGTCGCTGGAACGTTTTCTAGAAACGGAACTATGCGACGGGACGTTGGGACTTTGAAGAAGTTCGGCCGGTGCGAAAAGACCGAAAAGGTTTTTTCGAGTTATCTCGCTTAAAAGTGTTACAAGGTAGGAATATTTTTGCATAAATGGACGTATCTCGACGTTTTACGTCGGGATTAAGCGTTTATTTGGTCGGTGGAACGTTTTCTAGAAACGGAACTATGCGACGGGACGTTGGGACTTTGAAGAGTTCGGCCGGTGCGAAAAGACCGAAAAGGTTTTTTCGAGTTATCTCGCTTAAAAGTGTTACAAGGTAGGAATATATTTGCATAAATGGACGTATCTCGACGTTTTACGTCGGGATTAAGCGTTTATTTGGTCGCTGGAACGTTTTCTAGAAACGGAACTATGCGACGGGACGTTGGGACTTTGAAGAAGTTCGGCCGGTGCGAAAAAGACCGAAAAGGTTTTTTTCGAGTTATCTCGCTTAAAAGTGTTACAAGGTAGGAATATATTTGCATAAATGGACGTATCTCGACGTTTTACGTCGGGATTAAGCGTTTATTTGGTCGCTGGAACGTTTTCTAGAAACGGAAATATGCGACGGGACGTTGGGACTTTGAAGAAGTTCGGCCGGTGCGAAAAGACCGAAAAGGTTTTTTCGAGTTATCTCGCTTAAAAGTGTTACAAGGTAGGAATATTTTTGCATAAATCGACGTATCTCGACGTTTTACGTCGGGATTAAGCGTTTATGTCGTCCCCAAGACCTTCTACAAAGTTTCGATTTTTTCGTTGGGACTTTGAAAAATTTCCGTATCGAACACGTTTTTTCGAGTTATCTCGCTTAAAAGTGTTACAAGGTAGGAATATTTTTGCATAAATGGACGTATCTCGACGTTTTACGTCGGGATTAAGCGTTTATTTGGTCGGTGGAACGTTTTCTAGAAACGGAACTATGCGACGGGACGTTGGGACTTTGAAGAAGTTCGGCCGGTGCGAAAAGACCGAAAAGGTTTTTTTCGAGTTATCTCGCTTAAAAGTGTTACAAGGTAGGAATATATTTGCATAAATGGACGTATCTCGACGTTTTACGTCGGGATTAAGCGTTTATTTGGTCGCTGGAACGTTTTCTAGAAACGGAACTATGCGACGGGACGTTGGGACTTTGAAGAAGTTCGGCCGGTGCGAAAAGACCGAAAAGGTTTTTTTCGAGTTATCTCGCTTAAAAGTGTTACAAGGTAGGAATATATTTGCATAAATGGACGTATCTCGACGTTTTACGTCGGGATTAAGCGTTTATTTGGTCGCTGGAACGTTTTCTAGAAACGGAACTATGCGACGGGACGTTGGGACTTTGAAGAAGTTCGGCCGGTGCGAAAGGACCGAAAAGGTTTTTTCGAGTTATCTCGCTTAAAAGTGTTACAAGGTAGGAATATTTTTGCATAAATGGACGTATCTCGACGTTTTACGTCGGGATTAAGCGTTTATTTGGTCGCTGGAACGTTTTCTAGAAACGGAACTATGCGACGGGACGTTGGGACTTTGAAGAAGTTCGGCCGGTGCGAAAAGACCGAAAAGGTATTTTTCGAGTTATCTCGCTTAAAAGTGTTACAAGGTAGGAATATTTTTGCATAAATCGACGTATCTCGACGTTTTACGTCGGGATTAAGCGTTTATGTCGTCCCCAAGACCTTCTACAAAGTTTCGATTTTTTCGTTGGGACTTTGAAAAATTTCCGTATCGAACACGTTTTTTCGAGTTATCTCGCTTAAAAGTGTTACAAGGTAGGAATATTTTTGCACAAATGGACGTATCTCGACGTTTTACGTCGGGATTAAGCGTTTATTTGGTCGCTGGAACGTTTTCTAGAAACGGAACTATGCGACGGGACGTTGGGACTTTGAAGAAGTTCGGCCGGTGCGAAAAGTCCGAAATGGTTATTTCGAGTTATTTCGTTAAAAAGCGTTATAAGGTATAATTTTTTTGACAGGGATCGTTATATCTCTATTAAATACAATCGGATTAAACATTTTTGTCGAATTTTTTGAAAAATTAGCTTCCGTCGGACTGATACGACTGGGATATTTTTGCAATTTTTTCGTTAATTAATGTTACAAGGTATATATCTTTTTACATATTTCGTGTTATTTTAACGTGTTTTAATCGATTATAAAGTTATTTTTCGTCCATAGTCGATAAAACTGTATGTTTACTGATGCAATTTTTCGGTGAAAAAAAAATTAATTTTTTGGTAAAAATGCATTTATAATATGTTAATAATGCTTGTGGTAAAATATTTCGATGGTTGGATATCGCCTTTATATAGTAGTTATTGAACGTGCGAGCGACTAAGTTCCAGCGTCCCTTCCGAACGGTACGTTGCTACGGAGGTTTTGCACCATAAGCGCGCGGCCGCTAGCCCGACCGGCGCCGGCCTTCCGGCCGGCCCCTTGGTATCTATAAGAGAAGCGTCGAGCCGGACGGTTCGGTCGGAACAGCGCTGGGCGCGTGGCTATTCTACGGCCTCGGTTGAGAATTCAGTCACCGCTCCTCGAGTCTTAGTGTATTTTACGCTATTTCTCGACTGTTCCTCCGTTCTCGTACTGGTTTTTTCTCTACACTGCTGCGCCGCGGGTCGAAGTCTAGGACGTAATGACCGTTAACGTGGCAAGCTTCCCCTTAGTCGGGAAGCTGGTGACCTGTGTGCACGTATTTGACAAAAGTTGGATGCGTGTGTGCTTGTACTTACGGAGTAGCCATTCTTGCAGAGACCATCGGTTGTAAGCTATTTGTAGCTGCACGATGGTCCTTTTGGCGTTCTGTAGAGTGCGTTATCT
>NW_026109531.1:20000-22500 GCF_024516045.1 Bombus affinis | reverse complement strand
CCCTCCAGCTACGAAACTATATGAAGAGAAGGTGGCACTCTCTCTCGATCATCGGGATGAAGAGATACATATATATATATATATATATATATATACATACATAAACGAATTCGAGGCGCCTGCGTGAGGTCGTACACAGAAAGACCCGCCGTCTGCGAATATTATGATTTTATAATAAAACTATAAATGGGAACTTGAGCTTTCGAAAATTAAACTTTGACACGAATATCGAACGAAAAATTACGAATGGAAACCACCCGTAAAGAGAAATGAGATCGAGGCGCTTGCGTGAGGCCGTATACAGAAAGACCCGCCGCCACGATCTCGTATTTTTTTTTTTTGCGTCGTGGAGACCGTACAAACGAATAACAAAATCTCTAAAGTGCCTCGTGTCGGAGAGATCATGCTCGCCTATTCTCTTCTATGTTTCGTGGTCTGTGTTGCGTTTGCTCTCCTCCTAGCAACGGGACATCGAAGACTCCTCTTTGGGATCGAACGAAGCGACTAAAACGAGTCGACGAGAGCGAAAGTACGAGTAGCGAGTCGCGCATGTAGAAAGGATACCGACATATCTTCGAAGGTTCTCTTCGAAGATCCATGGATACCTTATGCGCGTCGACCTTTCGTCTCTTTCACCGCTCTCGGTCGTTCTCGAAACGTGCTTCCTACCCATAGGGCGTGTGTTCTTCGTATGTCGTTTTGTTCGAAATAACGAAACCACTTGTAACATACTCGTGGATCGGGTAACCTAGAACGAAAACGCATTGCGTGGATGTTGGCCCGCTATGATAATGATGATGATGACGATGACTATGATGACGATGCGTAGCAACGATTCGTAACTAGTCTAGCCGAAGTTGGTTCAGAGGGGACCGCAGGCTGTCTACCCTCGATGTCGTGAGTCGGACACCCGTGCCGTCGCTAGAGTTTTTTCAAAGCTCGGCTTCTGGATATTGGGAAGAAAGACCGCTCGAGGACGACGGCTGCGCGTGCGTCCCATCGAATTTTTTTTTTTTATACCACCTGAACGACTAAAGTTTCGTCTAGTTCGTCGCATATAACCCGTTCAGAGGGGACCGCAGGCTGTCTATCCTCGTTGTCGTGAGTCGGACACCCGTGCCGTCGCTGAAGTTTTTTCAAAGCTCGGCTTCTGGATATTGGGAAGAAAGACCGCGCGAGGTAGATGGATGCGAGTCCCATCGAATTTTTTTATTTTTTAAAAAAAACAATCACCTGAACGGAGATGTGTTCTCTTTCGTCGATTTTTCACGCTTTGAGTCGTCGCGATCGCCATCCGTTCGGAGGAGATCGCCGACTTCGAAGCCTCGATGTCGTGAGTCGGACACCCGTGCCGTCGCTAGAGTTTTTTCAAAGCTCGGCTTCTGGATATTGGGAGGAAAGACCGCTCGAGGCCGAGGGTCGCGCGAGTCCCATCGAATCTTTACATCACCCGAACGATGGAGGCGCACGCTCTTTTTCTTGAATAATTGGACGAGAGGAATGCATATCGTATTATATATACACACACACACATATATATATATATGGGCTAGCCACCGTGCGTATTTCTTCGCGAGATCGTGTGCTGCACAGAGGATTCAGAATCGGGTGTTATATCCCCGTCGTTTCCTGACGAACGGAGCTTCGATCTCGATGGTTGTTATATATCATAATGTACTTTTCGCCCGGCCGGCGGACGCGCGTATCTTCGCGCGTTCGTCGGATTTCATTTTCGAACGTTTTCGTGTCGTCGATCTTCCGGCGACTTCTGCGCGTCCGATTCCCGTTGGTCGGTCGTGTCGGATCTCGGCTTCGCTCGAACCGAGTATTAAGAGTACATGGAGTACAAGAGTTTTAAAAAATATATGAAAAGATTACCCTGAACGGTGGATCACTTGGCTCGTGGGTCGATGAAGAACGCAGCTAATTGCGCGTCAACGTGTGAACTGCAGGACACATGAACATCGACATTTCGAACGCACATTGCGGTCCACGGATACAATTCCTGGACCACGCCTGGCTGAGGGTTGCTCACGTAAACCTAAGACTGCTTGCGTTGCGTGTCGTTCCTCTCTATCTGTCTCTCTCTGTCCCTTGGTGCCTTCGACAACCCGCCGTCGTTCTTACGATACGTAGAACGTTTCAGAGTCGGAGGAAGCGCACGAAGAAGGATACGAACAAGAGCGGACGCGAGAGAACGTACGCGACGTACGAGCGATTGTTGGACGCTCGTCGGCGTTCGTCGCGGTCGTGTCGAGACCGTGCAATTCGTACGCATGCTCGATATATAAACTATCGTGTTCACGGGAGACACTACGAAACTCTACCTCTGTCTCTCTCTGTCCCTTGGTGCCTTCGACAACCCGCCGTCGTTCTTACGATACGTAGAACGTTTCAGAGTCGGAGGAAGCGCACGAAGAAGGATACGAATAAGAGCGGAGAGAACCGTCACGGACCTGCGTGAGTGCTAGCGGCGTCGTGAGTCGTCCTTTCGTACGAC
>NW_026109531.1:0-15000 GCF_024516045.1 Bombus affinis | reverse complement strand
TCCTCCGACAGACAATATGGCTTTCGCCCCGGAAGATCGACGGTGGACGCGATCATCAAGCTCCGCGAGAAAATCGAGCAAATGAGCGAGAAGAGGTACGTCCTCGCAATAGCACTCGATATATCAGGAGCCTTCGACAACGTCTGGTGGCCGAACGTGCTGCACGAGCTCAAAAGAAGAGAATGCCCCGACAACCTGTACCGGTTAACAAGGAGCTACTTCTCCGAAAGAACCGTACAGGTTGCTGGGAAAAACGAAGCAGTGAGCAAGCCCGTCACGAAAGGATGCCCGCAGGGATCGGTACTGGGACCAAGTTTCTGGAATCTCGTATTTGATGACCTGCTGGCTGAGCTAGCGGGAAACGCGACAGGGTGCGAACCCATCGCGTACGCGGACGACATCGTGATTCTAATTGCCGGCAACACGAGGAACGAGCTCCAGGAAAAGGGACAGGAGGTAGTTACCCGAGTCTCTACCTGGTGCACCAGGAAGAAGCTAACGTTATCGGCACAGAAAACGGAGATGCTTCTCGTCAAAGGTAAGCTGGACGCGGAGAGGCCACCGATTATTAAGATTAGCGGCAGGAATATAAGGATGGAGCAGGCAATCAAATACCTCGGAGTGCACCTCGAAGGAGGGCTAAAAGTCAACAAGCACGTGGAGGCAATAACAGGTAAGTGTCAAAAACTCTTCAACAGCCTCGCGAGGGTGGCCAAGGCGAAATGGGGACTCGGACACGCGGCCATGCGTACTCTGTACAGAGGGCTGTACGAGCCGATAACCACATACGCCGCAGCCGGCTGGAGCGACCTACTGAAAGGGAAAGCGAGGAGCAAGCTGATAAGGTCACAGAGGATGGCACTCCTCCGAGTGACCAAGGCCTATAGAACCACGTCAACCGAGGCACTGCAGGTTATCGCAGGAGTCATTCCTATTGACCTCCTAGTCGAAATCAGGGCAAGACTCCACAATAAGAAGAGGAGGCGCGACGAAGCGCCCGACGAGAAATCCATTGTCGGCGAGGCGTTAGATAAGTGGCAAGAGCGCTGGCAAACAACGCCAAAGGGCAGGACGACCTTCGACTACTTTGCTAGCATCAAGGACAGACTTGAGAACCGCTGGGTGAGACCCGACCACTACACGACACAGTTCATTAGCGGCCACGGGGACTTCAACGGTAAGCTCAAGTCATTCAACCTCAGCGAATTGGACACATGTGAATGCGGCGAAATAGAAACCGCCCATCACATCTTAGAAGACTGTCCAATCTTCGATGAAGAAAGGCAGGAATTCCGAAATGCACTGGGAGAACTCGATCTGCGCTGGCCGGAAGAAAAGCGGGAGTACGTAACAAAAGACGTATACCCCCACTTCTGTCAGTTTGCAAGGAAAGTACTCCAAGCGAAGGAGGAGAAGAGAAGGAACGCCCTACGAGAAATGGGAGGCGCAACGCAGCCAGGGCGACTGCCAGGAAGAGGATCGACGCAACTGGAGGGGCAGGCAGGCCGGCCTCTAAGGCATAGTCCAAGACTGGCCCAGTGCGTGCCCGTACAACGACGGGAACAAGAGGAAGAAACCAACGAAGAGGGACTCTCCGAAGAAGAAGGCGGCGACACCCAATAGTAGAGGAGCAGGAAGGAGACGAAGAAGAAGAAGATAAAACAGCGAAGAAGGGATACACGCACGAAAACACAGGACCCATGACAGGACAATACACAAAACACTGGGAACAGGAAGAGAACTAAGGATAAGAGGACAAGAAAACCAACACGAGCCGGAGATAAGACCTGCGACCGTCAGTGCAGGCGACGCTCACGCAAATGAGTGCCGTGACGGTGCAGGGACAATCGGCTGCAAAGCCAACCTGCTGGGACCGAGCTATATGCTGGCAGCTCCGCCTCCCCGTGGCCCCCGCTGGTAACGGTGCTGCGCGATGCGCGCATCGCGCGGCGCCGGCTAAGCGAGCTGCCGCCCGAAAGGGTAGGTTCAACTTGCCCACTGACCCGAAAGGAGAGGGCAGGGTTTTTCCAAGTCGCGCGCCGACCACCTATGCGCGCCGTTCCCCGGGCATTGGACGTTAGAAAGTAGGATATAAATAACATCTAGCGAAGCCAGTATGAGTGCTATACTCCGGGAATGGCGTGGCCGGCCCAACGGTCGAGCCCCTAATCGCTCAATACTACTTGTCCCTATCTACTAGTTTCCAAGATGGCGGCAAGTGGGACGGACGCGTGCACGTCGCTCCGCAGTCTATAAACGAAAAAACCGGGCAAATTAAAAAGTTCGGGCGTAAAAATTAATTTAAAGCAAAGTGGGAGTGCCGAGGAAAACGTGTAGTTAAAAAGAATCGTGGAGATCGCCGAATTCAGAGCGAAAAAAGCTAATGTAAATCGCCACGTGCGAAAAGTGAGGTTAGCTGACGCGACGGATAGGAAAAACCGAAAAATCAAAGATCTCGGGAGCGAAAAATAATTCAATAGGCAGAGTTAGTGCTTAAAATAAAGTGCATGCAAAAATATTAGTGGAGATTTCCGCAATAAGCGCGGAAAAAGCAAAGAAAGTGCCGCGTGTGCGAAGCGAGGTTAGGCCACGTGGCGGACAAAAACGCGTAAATCGAAGATCTCGGGCACGAAACTAAAATAATAGGTAGTGCGAGTGCTAAAAAACATAGTGCACACCGAAAGTTTAGTGAAAATTGCCGCAATAAGCGCGGAAAAACAAAAGAAAGTGCCGCGTGCGCGAAGTGAGGTTAGGCCACGTGGCGGACAAAAACGCGAAAATCGAAGATCTCGGGCACGAAAACTAAAATAATAGATAGTGCGAGTGCTAAAAACATAGTGCACACCGAAAGTTTAGTGGAAATTGCCGCAATAAGCGCGAGAAAAGCAAAACAAAGTGCCACGTGCGGGAGGATAGGTTAGCGGACGCGCGGCAGCCATCTTGGGTCGAGCGACCGAAGCGCCGCCGCCCGGGCATCTTGGGAACCAAGAGCACGCTGCTAGGCGGCAAATTCAAATTCAAATTCAAACCCAGGGGTTTTGAACTGTGAAGAGCACGCCGCCGGACTCAGCGCGGGAGTGCTCGCGGGAACAAAGCGCCAACTGAAAGTCCGCGAGGGGGATTCAATACGCCGCTGGACATAGCCACCGGGAAGCGAACAGCCGCAGCGGCAGCCGCAAGAAGCGGCAAGGAGCCGGTGATGCCGACGCTAGGGCACTCGTCGCCAGGCGCAGAGGCCAGAGTGGTCCTCCAACCCCTGAGGAAACAGATGGAAAAGAACGAGGCCACTCCAAGCCCGAGGATACCAGAGAAGACGATGAGAGCAAGCCTGGGGAGAAACAACCCCCCCAGAGATGAGGAGAGATTGGCCGGGGAGGATAAGCGGCAAGTGCCCGATATAAAGGCACAGGCCAGTGACATAGAGAGGAAGGTCACGGCGTTCTGCTTAGACTCGGCCAGGAAAATAAACAAGGAACACGCCGCAGTAATCCTACGGCACTTCAAAGAAATGAGGGGCATTGTTGACGAGCTACTGCTCCATAATAGCTACCTGACAGGCAGGCTAGAGCAGAGTGCCGGAGATGAGAAGAATAAGGAAACGGCGATAATGAACGCCGTCAACAAAGCAACCAGGCGGCTAGAAACAGCCGTCTTGAGAACGACGCAGCA
Source organism: Bombus affinis (assembly GCF_024516045.1). Taxonomy (NCBI): domain Eukaryota; kingdom Metazoa; phylum Arthropoda; class Insecta; order Hymenoptera; family Apidae; genus Bombus; species Bombus affinis. The sequence continues at coordinate 11,331 of NW_026109531.1, read as the reverse complement.
GGAACAGAGGGAGCCGACATATGCCGAAAAAGTAAAGATAACGAGCAACAAGGTCGAGCAGACGGCGGTCAAGCCGCCCAAAAATGTGGTCATAATTCGACCGGAAAGAGAAGGCGGCGAGATTCAAACGAGCGAAGAAGCACTTGACGCGGTGTTCACCCTAGTGAATCCCCGCAAGAGAGGAATCCAAGTTACGGCCGTCCGGAAAATAAAGGGAAACGGCCTAGCCGTTGAGACGACGAAGCCGGAGAGCCTAAAAGAGTTCACCGAGAACTCGAAACTAAAGGAGGCTGGACTAAAAGCTAGCACGCCGCAGCGGAGACCCCCCAGGATGATCATCTACGACGTCCCGAGGGACATTCCAGAGAAGGAGATCCTGGCCTGCATGAGGAAGCAGAACCAAGAAAGACTAAATGAGGACGACGTTGCAGCCATCAAGTTCTGCTTCAGGACCGGCAGAAAGGATCAAGAGGAGACGAACTGGGTCATCGAAGTGCCCCCCCAGGTAAGGGAGAAACTATTGAAAGGTAAGATCTTCCTCTCATGGAATGCCTGCAAAGTTAAAGATTACATAGCAATTAGTCGCTGCTACAAGTGTCAAGGATACGGACACGTGGCAAAATATTGCCGCGTTAACTACGAAATCTGCGCGCACTGTGCAGAAAGTGGGCACAGCACTAAAGAGTGCAAAGATAAGGATGGGCACGCCACCTGCGTAAACTGCAAGAGAGCAGGGAGGAAGGGCGACCACGCAGCTTCCAACGCGAAATGCCCAATGTATACGAAAGCCTTGGAAGCAATAATAGCAAGGACGCAATATGTATAAAGAGCAACGCAGGGACAGAAGAGGACTTGGGAGGAAAAGGGAAATAAGGATCCTGCAGCACAACATGCAGCGATCCAAAACAACTCCTTATGAGATCCGGACGCAAATGGACGCCGATGGGGATGACATAATATTAATGCAAGAACCATACAGCGTCGATGGGAAAATACCCGGATTCGGCACAGGAGTCGCGATCGCCTGCAGAGGGTCGAAGCACAACCCGCCAATGGCGGCCGTAGGGATAAAATCAGAAACCCTAACGCCCCTCGAGGTCGCCGAACTCTGCACAACACACTGTTCCTGCGTGCAGATAAGCGACGGGGAAACAGAGGTGTACGCGGCAAGCCTGTACTTTCCGCCGACAGGAAACATCGAGGTCGGCGTGCAACAGTTGGAGAAGGTACTACGGTGTCTCAGAGGCAAGAGGATCATCATCGGCCTGGATGCGAACGCAAAATCACCGCTGTGGTGCAGCAGGAGCACCGACGACAGAGGCGAGGCCCTAGAGGCAGTCATAGCGCAGTACGGTCTCCATGTCCTGAATCAACCAGGACAACCCCACACGTTTGAAACAACTCGAGGGCGATCAAACATAGACGTGACGATGGCGAGCCCAGAGGCAATACTCCTTGTAAAGGGCTGGAGGATACGCGAAGATGGTACCTCCAGTGACCACCGGATACTGGAGACGCTCCTCGACTTCGGGACGAGAAGCACCACACCGCAGCTTCAGGAAAGACGCTATAACACGCGAAAAGCCAACTGGGAGGTATTTCAGAGTGCCCTCACAGAGAAAATGGAGGCACTCAAAGAAACAACCCTCCAGCAGGCAGAGGACGTCGAAAGAATGGCCGGGCAACTCCAGGCAACCCTGATAGGTGCCTGCGACACCGCCATCCCAAAGAAGAAATGGTACTACAGGTCAGTACCCTGGTGGACGCCCGAACTCACCAGAGCAAAGAGAAACACCTACCAGGCGAGAAGAAGGTATCAGGGGGCCAGGGACCCCGCTACGAGGGAGCAGGAGAAGCTGCGGTACAGGTCAACACGAAAGGAGTATAAGAGGATGCTGGCAAGAGCAAAAATCCAGAGCTGGCAGGACTTCGTCACCAAAGAGGGTAACAGGGAACCTTGGGGCATCGCTTACAAAACAGTCGCAAGGAAACTCAGAGGAGAGGAAACAACATCGACGCTGAAGACGCCGCTCGGATATACCTCCAACTGGCGAACGACCGCGGCAGCGATGTTGTCCGCACTTCTACCCGACGACGAGGAAGACACCGAAACGGAGGAGCAGAAGGAAATAAGGCGGAACTCGACAAACCCCCCCAACGTAGAAGACACCCCTGAATTCAGCTTCGAGGAACTCAGTGACGCCGTGAAACGGCTGAGGAAGGGGAAGTGCCCAGGCCCCGACCTGATTGAGGTCGAAATAATCCAACGGGCCTGGGGAAGAATACACCAGGAGCTCCTAAGGCTCATGAACGGCTGCCTCGCCTGGGGAATATTCCCCAAACGGTGGAAGGTCGCAAATGTTATCACCATCCCCAAGGGACCGGATCGGGACAGAAGCAATCCGAAATCCTACAGGCCAATCTGTCTGCTCTCCATGATAGGCAAGCTGCTAGAAAGGCTAATGGCCACCAGGATGGCACCTATCTTCCACGACCACGCGCTCTCCTCCGACAGACAATATGGCTTTCGCCCCGGAAGATCGACGGTGGACGCGATCATCAAGCTCCGCGAGAAAATCGAGCAAATGAGCGAGAAGAGGTACGTCCTCGCAATAGCACTCGATATATCAGGAGCCTTCGACAACGTCTGGTGGCCGAACGTGCTGCACGAGCTCAAAAGAAGAGAATGCCCCGACAACCTGTACCGGTTAACAAGGAGCTACTTCTCCGAAAGAACCGTACAGATTGCTGGGAAAAACGAAGCAGTGAGCAAGCCCGTCACGAAAGGATGCCCGCAGGGATCGGTACTGGGACCAAGTTTCTGGAATCTCGTATTTGATGACCTGCTGGCTGAGCTAGCGGGAAACGCGACAGGGTGCGAACCCATCGCGTACGCGGACGACATCGTGATTCTAATTGCCGGCAACACGAGGAACGAGCTCCAGGAAAAGGGACAGGAGGTAGTTACCCGAGTCTCTACCTGGTGCACCAGGAAGAAGCTAACGTTATCGGCACAGAAAACGGAGATGCTGCTCGTCAAAGGTAAGCTGGACGCGGAGAGGCCACCGATTATTAAGATTAGCGGCAGGAATATAAGGATGGAGCAGGCAATCAAATACCTCGGAGTGCACCTCGAAGGAGGGCTAAAAGTCAACAAGCACGTGGAGGCAATAACAGGTAAGTGTCAAAAACTCTTCAACAGCCTCGCGAGGGTGGCCAAGGCGAAATGGGGACTCGGACACGCAGCCATGCGTACTCTGTACAGAGGGCTGTACGAGCCGATAACCACATACGCCGCAGCCGGCTGGAGCGACCTACTGAAAGGGAAAGCGAGGAGCAAGCTGATAAGGTCACAGAGGATGGCACTCCTCCGAGTGACCAAGGCCTATAGAACCACGTCAACCGAGGCACTGCAGGTTATCGCAGGAGTCATTCCTATTGACCTCCTAGTCGAAATCAGGGCAAGACTCCACAATAAGAAGAGGAGGCGCGACGAAGCGCCCGACGAGAAATCCATTGTCGGCGAGGCGTTAGATAAGTGGCAAGAGCGCTGGCAAACAACGCCAAAGGGCAGGACGACCTTCGACTACTTTGCTAGCATCAAGGACAGACTGGAGAACCGCTGGGTGAGACCCGACCACTACACGACACAGTTCATTAGCGGCCACGGGGATTTCAACGGTAAGCTCAAGTCATTCAACCTCAGCGAATTGGACACATGTGAATGCGGCGAAATAGAAACCGCCCATCACATCTTAGAAGACTGTCCAATCTTCGATGAAGAAAGGCAGGAATTCCGAAATGCACTGGGAGAACTCGATCTGCGCTGGCCGGAAGAAAAGCGGGAGTACGTAACAAAAGACGTATACCCCCACTTCTGTCAGTTTGCAAGGAAAGTACTCCAAGCGAAGGAGGAGAAGAGAAGGAACGCCCTACGAGAAATGGGAGGTGCAACGCAGCCAGGGCGACTGCCAGGAAGAGGATCGACGCAACTGGAGGGGCAGGCAGGCCGGCCTCTAAGGCATAGTCCAAGACTGGCCCAGTGCGTGCCCGTACAACGACGGGAACAAGAGGAAGAAACCAACGAAGAGGGACTCTCCGAAGAAGAAGACGGCGACACCCAATAGTAGAGGAGCAGGAAGGAGACGAAGAAGAAGAAGATAAAACAGCGAAGAAGGGATACACGCACGAAAACACAGGACCCATGACAGGACAATACACAAAACACTGGGAACAGGAAGAGAACTAAGGATAAGAGGACAAGAAAACCAACACGAGCCGGAGATAAGACCTGCGACCGTCAGTGCAGGCGACGCTCACGCAAATGAGTGCCGTGACGGTGCAGGGACAATCGGCTGCAAAGCCAACCTGCTGGGACCGAGCTATATGCTGGCAGCTCCGCCTCCCCGTGGCCCCCGCTGGTAACGGTGCTGCGCGATGCGCGCATCGCGCGGCGCCGGCTAAGCGAGCTGCCGCCCGAAAGGGTAGGTTCAACTTGCCCACTGACCCGAAAGGAGAGGGCAGGGTTTTTCCAAGTCGCGCGCCGACCACCTATGCGCGCCGTTCCCCGGGCATTGGACGTCAGAAAGTAGGATATAAATAACATCTAGCGAAGCCAGTATGAGTGCTACACTCCGGGAATGGCGTGGCCGGCCCAACGGTCGAGCCCCTAATCGCTCAATACTACTTGTCCCTATCTACTGACTAGTTTCCAAGATGGCGGCAAGTGGGACGGACGCGTGCACGTCGCTCCGCAGTCTATAAACGAAAAAACCGGGCAAATTAAAAAGTTCGGGCGTAAAAATTAATTTAAAGCAAAGTGGGAGTGCCGAGGAAAACGTGTAGTTAAAAAGAATCGTGGAGATCGCCGAATTCAGAGCGAAAAAAGCTAATGTAAATCGCCACGTGCGAAAAGTGAGGTTAGCTGACGCGACGGATAGGAAAAACCGAAAAATCAAAGATCTCGGGAGCGAAAAATAATTCAATAGGCAGAGTTAGTGCTTAAAATAAAGTGCATGCAAAAATATTAGTGGAGATTTCCGCAATAAGCGCGGAAAAAGCAAAGAAAGTGCCGCGTGTGCGAAGCGAGGTTAGGCCACGTGGCGGACAAAAACGCGTAAATCGAAGATCTCGGGCACGAAACTAAAATAATAGGTAGTGCGAGTGCTAAAAAACATAGTGCACACCGAAAGTTTAGTGAAAATTGCCGCAATAAGCGCGGAAAAACAAAAGAAAGTGCCGCGTGCGCGAAGTGAGGTTAGGCCACGTGGCGGACAAAAACGCGAAAATCGAAGATCTCGGGCACGAAAACTAAAATAATAGATAGTGCGAGTGCTAAAAACATAGTGCACACCGAAAGTTTAGTGGAAATTGCCGCAATAAGCGCGAGAAAAGCAAAACAAAGTGCCACGTGCGGGAGGATAGGTTAGCGGACGCGCGGCAGCCATCTTGGGTCGAGCGACCGAAGCGCCGCCGCCCGGGCATCTTGGGAACCAAGAGCACGCTGCTAGGCGGCAAATTCAAATTCAAATTCAAACCCAGGGGTTTTGAACTGTGAAGAGCACGCCGCCGGACTCAGCGCGGGAGTGCTCGCGGGAACAAAGCGCCAACTGAAAGTCCGCGAGGGGGATTCAATACGCCGCTGGACATAGCCACCGGGAAGCGAACAGCCGCAGCGGCAGCCGCAAGAAGCGGCAAGGAGCCGGTGATGCCGACGCTAGGGCACTCGTCGCCAGGCGCAGAGGCCAGAGTGGTCCTCCAACCCCTGAGGAAACAGATGGAAAAGAACGAGGCCACTCCAAGCCCGAGGATACCAGAGAAGACGATGAGAGCAAGCCTGGGGAGAAACAACCCCCCCAGAGATGAGGAGAGATTGGCCGGGGAGGATAAGCGGCAAGTGCCCGATATAAAGGCACAGGCCAGTGACATAGAGAGGAAGGTCACGGCGTTCTGCTTAGACTCGGCCAGGAAAATAAACAAGGAACACGCCGCAGTAATCCTACGGCACTTCAAAGAAATGAGGGGCATTGTTGACGAGCTACTGCTCCATAATAGCTACCTGACAGGCAGGCTAGAGCAGAGTGCCGGAGATGAGAAGAATAAGGAAACGGCGATAATGAACGCCGTCAACAAAGCAACCAGGCGGCTAGAAACAGCCGTCTTGAGAACGACGCAGCAGGAACAGAGGGAGCCGACATATGCCGAAAAAGTAAAGATAACGAGCAACAAGGTCGAGCAGACGGCGGTCAAGCCGCCCAAAAATGTGGTCATAATTCGACCGGAAAGAGAAGGCGGCGAGATTCAAACGAGCGAAGAAGCACTTGACGCGGTGTTCACCCTAGTGAATCCCCGCAAGAGAGGAATCCAAGTTACGGCCGTCCGGAAAATAAAGGGAAACGGCCTAGCCGTTGAGACGACGAAGCCGGAGAGCCTAAAAGAGTTCACCGAGAACTCGAAACTAAAGGAGGCTGGACTAAAAGCTAGCACGCCGCAGCGGAGACCCCCCAGGATGATCATCTACGACGTCCCGAGGGACATTCCAGAGAAGGAGATCCTGGCCTGCATGAGGAAGCAGAACCAAGAAAGACTAAATGAGGACGACGTTGCAGCCATCAAGTTCTGCTTCAGGACCGGCAGAAAGGATCAAGAGGAGACGAACTGGGTCATCGAAGTGCCCCCCCAGGTAAGGGAGAAACTATTGAAAGGTAAGATCTTCCTCTCATGGAATGCCTGCAAAGTTAAAGATTACATAGCAATTAGTCGCTGCTACAAGTGTCAAGGATACGGACACGTGGCAAAATATTGCCGCGTTAACTACGAAATCTGCGCGCACTGTGCAGAAAGTGGGCACAGCACTAAAGAGTGCAAAGATAAGGATGGGCACGCCACCTGCGTAAACTGCAAGAGAGCAGGGAGGAAGGGCGACCACGCAGCTTCCAACGCGAAATGCCCAATGTATACGAAAGCCTTGGAAGCAATAATAGCAAGGACGCAATATGTATAAAGAGCAACGCAGGGACAGAAGAGGACTTGGGAGGAAAAGGGAAATAAGGATCCTGCAGCACAACATGCAGCGATCCAAAACAACTCCTTATGAGATCCGGACGCAAATGGACGCCGATGGGGATGACATAATATTAATGCAAGAACCATACAGCGTCGATGGGAAAATACCCGGATTCGGCACAGGAGTCGCGATCGCCTGCAGAGGGTCGAAGCACAACCCGCCAATGGCGGCCGTAGGGATAAAATCAGAGACCCTAACGCCCCTCGAGGTCGCCGAACTCTGCACAACACACTGTTCCTGCGTGCAGATAAGCGACGGGGAAACAGAGGTGTACGCGGCAAGCCTGTACTTTCCGCCGACAGGAAACATCGAGGTCGGCGTGCAACAGTTGGAGAAGGTACTACGGTGTCTCAGAGGCAAGAGGATCATCATCGGCCTGGATGCGAACGCAAAATCACCGCTGTGGTGCAGCAGGAGCACCGACGACAGAGGCGAGGCCCTAGAGGCAGTCATAGCGCAGTACGGTCTCCATGTCCTGAATCAACCAGGACAACCCCACACGTTTGAAACAACTCGAGGGCGATCAAACATAGACGTGACGATGGCGAGCCCAGAGGCAATACTCCTTGTAAAGGGCTGGAGGATACGCGAAGATGGTACCTCCAGTGACCACCGGATACTGGAGACGCTCCTCGACTTCGGGACGAGAAGCACCACACCGCAGCTTCAGGAAAGACGCTATAACACGCGAAAAGCCAACTGGGAGGTATTTCAGAGTGCCCTCACAGAGAAAATGGAGGCACTCAAAGAAACAACCCTCCAGCAGGCAGAGGACGTCGAAAGAATGGCCGGGCAACTCCAGGCAACCCTGATAGGTGCCTGCGACACCGCCATCCCAAAGAAGAAATGGTACTACAGGTCAGTACCCTGGTGGACGCCCGAACTCACCAGAGCAAAGAGAAACACCTACCAGGCGAGAAGAAGGTATCAGGGGGCCAGGGACCCCGCTACGAGGGAGCAGGAGAAGCTGCGGTACAGGTCAACACGAAAGGAGTATAAGAGGATGCTGGCAAGAGCAAAAATCCAGAGCTGGCAGGACTTCGTCACCAAAGAGGGTAACAGGGAACCTTGGGGCATCGCTTACAAAACAGTCGCAAGGAAACTCAGAGGAGAGGAAACAACATCGACGCTGAAGACGCCGCTCGGATATACCTCCAACTGGCGAACGACCGCGGCAGCGATGTTGTCCGCACTTCTACCCGACGACGAGGAAGACACCGAAACGGAGGAGCAGAAGGAAATAAGGCGGAACTCGACAAACCCCCCCAACGTAGAAGACACCCCTGAATTCAGCTTCGAGGAACTCAGTGACGCCGTGAAACGGCTGAGGAAGGGGAAGTGCCCAGGCCCCGACCTGATTGAGGTCGAAATAATCCAACGGGCCTGGGGAAGAATACACCAGGAGCTCCTAAGGCTCATGAACGGCTGCCTCGCCTGGGGAATATTCCCCAAACGGTGGAAGGTCGCAAATGTTATCACCATCCCCAAGGGACCGGATCGGGACAGAAGCAATCCGAAATCCTACAGGCCAATCTGTCTGCTCTCCATGATAGGCAAGCTGCTAGAAAGGCTAATGGCCACCAGGATGGCACCTATCTTCCACGACCACGCGCTCTCCTCCGACAGACAATATGGCTTTCGCCCCGGAAGATCGACGGTGGACGCGATCATCAAGCTCCGCGAGAAAATCGAGCAAATGAGCGAGAAGAGGTACGTCCTCGCAATAGCACTCGATATATCAGGAGCCTTCGACAACGTCTGGTGGCCGAACGTGCTGCACGAGCTCAAAAGAAGAGAATGCCCCGACAACCTGTACCGGTTAACAAGGAGCTACTTCTCCGAAAGAACCGTACAGATTGCTGGGAAAAACGAAGCAGTGAGCAAGCCCGTCACGAAAGGATGCCCGCAGGGATCGGTACTGGGACCAAGTTTCTGGAATCTCGTATTTGATGACCTGCTGGCTGAGCTAGCGGGAAACGCGACAGGGTGCGAACCCATCGCGTACGCGGACGACATCGTGATTCTAATTGCCGGCAACACGAGGAACGAGCTCCAGGAAAAGGGACAGGAGGTAGTTACCCGAGTCTCTACCTGGTGCACCAGGAAGAAGCTAACGTTATCGGCACAGAAAACGGAGATGCTGCTCGTCAAAGGTAAGCTGGACGCGGAGAGGCCACCGATTATTAAGATTAGCGGCAGGAATATAAGGATGGAGCAGGCAATCAAATACCTCGGAGTGCACCTCGAAGGAGGGCTAAAAGTCAACAAGCACGTGGAGGCAATAACAGGTAAGTGTCAAAAACTCTTCAACAGCCTCGCGAGGGTGGCCAAGGCGAAATGGGGACTCGGACACGCAGCCATGCGTACTCTGTACAGAGGGCTGTACGAGCCGATAACCACATACGCCGCAGCCGGCTGGAGCGACCTACTGAAAGGGAAAGCGAGGAGCAAGCTGATAAGGTCACAGAGGATGGCACTCCTCCGAGTGACCAAGGCCTATAGAACCACGTCAACCGAGGCACTGCAGGTTATCGCAGGAGTCATTCCTATTGACCTCCTAGTCGAAATCAGGGCAAGACTCCACAATAAGAAGAGGAGGCGCGACGAAGCGCCCGACGAGAAATCCATTGTCGGCGAGGCGTTAGATAAGTGGCAAGAGCGCTGGCAAACAACGCCAAAGGGCAGGACGACCTTCGACTACTTTGCTAGCATCAAGGACAGACTGGAGAACCGCTGGGTGAGACCCGACCACTACACGACACAGTTCATTAGCGGCCACGGGGATTTCAACGGTAAGCTCAAGTCATTCAACCTCAGCGAATTGGACACATGTGAATGCGGCGAAATAGAAACCGCCCATCACATCTTAGAAGACTGTCCAATCTTCGATGAAGAAAGGCAGGAATTCCGAAATGCACTGGGAGAACTCGATCTGCGCTGGCCGGAAGAAAAGCGGGAGTACGTAACAAAAGACGTATACCCCCACTTCTGTCAGTTTGCAAGGAAAGTACTCCAAGCGAAGGAGGAGAAGAGAAGGAACGCCCTACGAGAAATGGGAGGTGCAACGCAGCCAGGGCGACTGCCAGGAAGAGGATCGACGCAACTGGAGGGGCAGGCAGGCCGGCCTCTAAGGCATAGTCCAAGACTGGCCCAGTGCGTGCCCGTACAACGACGGGAACAAGAGGAAGAAACCAACGAAGAGGGACTCTCCGAAGAAGAAGACGGCGACACCCAATAGTAGAGGAGCAGGAAGGAGACGAAGAAGAAGAAGATAAAACAGCGAAGAAGGGATACACGCACGAAAACACAGGACCCATGACAGGACAATACACAAAACACTGGGAACAGGAAGAGAACTAAGGATAAGAGGACAAGAAAACCAACACGAGCCGGAGATAAGACCTGCGACCGTCAGTGCAGGCGACGCTCACGCAAATGAGTGCCGTGACGGTGCAGGGACAATCGGCTGCAAAGCCAACCTGCTGGGACCGAGCTATATGCTGGCAGCTCCGCCTCCCCGTGGCCCCCGCTGGTAACGGTGCTGCGCGATGCGCGCATCGCGCGGCGCCGGCTAAGCGAGCTGCCGCCCGAAAGGGTAGGTTCAACTTGCCCACTGACCCGAAAGGAGAGGGCAGGGTTTTTCCAAGTCGCGCGCCGACCACCTATGCGCGCCGTTCCCCGGGCATTGGACGTCAGAAAGTAGGATATAAATAACATCTAGCGAAGCCAGTATGAGTGCTACACTCCGGGAATGGCGTGGCCGGCCCAACGGTCGAGCCCCTAATCGCTCAATACTACTTGTCCCTATCTACTTTCTAGCGAAACCACTGCCAAGGGAACGGGCTTGGAAAAATTAGCGGGGAAAGAAGACCCTGTTGAGCTTGACTCTAGTCTGGCATTGTAAGGAGACATGAGAGGTGTAGCATAAGTGGGAGACTGTTTAATCGCCGTCGCCGGTGAAATACCACTACTTTCATCGTTTCTTTACTTACTCGGTTGGGCGGAACGCGTGCGCCGGTGTTTCGACCCGGTCGTCACGGTGTTCTAGAGCCAAGCGTGTAAGAGTGGCGTTAGGCCTTTCCCGGCCGATCGCCAAATATACTCCCGCGTGATCCGCTTCGAGGACACTGCCAGGCGGGGAGTTTGACTGGGGCGGTACATCTGTCAAAGAATAACGCAGGTGTCCTAAGGCCAGCTCAGCGAGGACAGAAACCTCGCGTAGAGCAAAAGGGCAAAAGCTGGCTTGATCTCGATGTTCAGTACGC
>NW_026109530.1:0-31765 GCF_024516045.1 Bombus affinis | reverse complement strand
GTTATACTATATAACTTTATACGTCTTATAGTTATGCAATATAACGTTATACGTTATAACGTAATAGTATATAACGTTATACGTCATATAGTGATGGAATATAACATTATACGTCCTATAGTGATGCGATATAACGATATATGTTATAACGTAATTATATATAACGTTATACGTCATATAGTGATGCAATATATCGTTATACGTTATAGCGTAATAGTATATAACGTTATTCGTCATATAGTGATGCAATATAACGTTATACGTCCTATAGTGATGCCATATAACGTTATATGTTATAGCGTAATAGTATATATCGTTGTACGTCACATAGTGATGCAATATATCGTTCTACCTTATAGCGTAATATTATATAACGTTAAACGTCATATAGTGATGCAATATAACGTTATACGTCCAATAGTGATGCGATATAACGTTATGCGTTATAACGTTATAGTATATAACGTTATACGGCATATAGTGATGCAATATAACATAATACGTCCTATGGTAATACATTATATAGTTATACGTTATAACGTAGTAGTATATAACGTTATACGGCATATAGTGATGCAATATATTGTTATACCTTATAGCGTCATAGTATATAACGTTATACGGCATATAGTGATGCAATATAACGTTATACGTCCTATCGTAATACATTATATAGTTATACGTTATAACGTAATAGTATATAACGTTATACGTCATAGAGTGGTGCAATACAACGTTAATACTACATAACGTAATAGTATATAATGTTATACGTCATACAGTGATGCAATATAACGTTAGTCCTTCATAACGTAATAGTATATAACGTTATACGTCATATAGTGATGCAAAAATAACATTATACGTCATATAGTGATGCAATATATCGTTATACCTTATAGCGTCATAGTATATAACGTTATACGTCATATAGTGATGCAATATATTGTTATACCTTATAGCGTCATAGTATATAACGTTATACGGCATATAGTTATGCAATATAACGTTATACGTCATAGAGTGATGCAATATAATGTTATACGTCATATAGTGATGCAATATATCGATATACCTTATAGCGTAATAGTATATAACGTTATACGTCATATAGTGACGCAATGTATCGAAATACCTTATGCGTAATATTGTATAACGTTATACGTCATATAGTGATGCGATATAACGTTATGCGTTATAACATATTAGTAAATAACATTATACGTCATATAGAGGTGCAATACAACGTTATACGGCATATAGTGATGCAATATAGCGTTATACGTCATATAGTGATGCAATATATCGTTATACCTTATAGCGTAATAGTATATAACGTTATACGTCATATAGTGATGCAATATAACGTTATACGTCATATAGTGATGCAATATAACGTTATACGTCATATAGTGATGCAATATAACGTTCTACGTCATACAGTGATGCAATATAATGTTATACGTCATATAGTGATGCAATATATCGTTATACCTTATAGGGTAATAGTATATAACGTTATACGTCATATAGTGATGCAATACAACGTTATTCGTTATAACGTAATAGTATATAACGATATACGTCATATAGTGATGCAATATAACGTTATACGTCCTATGGTAATACAATATATAGTTATACGTTATAACGTAATAGTATATAACGTTATACGTCATATAGTGATGCTATATAACGTTATACGTCATATGGTGATGCGATATAACGTTATACGTTATATCGTAATAGTATGTAACGTTATACGTCAAATAGTGATGCAATATAACGTTATATCTTATAACGTAATAGTATATAACGTAATACGTCATAGAGTGATGCAATATAACGTTATATGTTATAACGTAATAGTATATAAAGTAATACGTCATAGCGTGATGCAATATAACTCTATACGTCATAACGTAATAGTATATAAAGTTGTACGGCATATAGTGATGCAATATAACGTTATTCCTTCATAACGTAATAGTATATAACTTTATACGTCTTATAGTTATGCAATACAACGTTATACGTTATGATGTAATAGTATATATCGTTGTACGTCACATAGTGATGCAATATATCGTTCTACCTTATAGCGTAATATTATATAACGTTAAACGTCATATAGTGATGCAATATAACGTCATACGTCCTATAGTGATGCGATATAACGTTATGCGTTTTAACGTTATAGTATATAACGTTATACGGCATATAGTGATGCAATAGAACGTAATACGTCCTATGGTAATACATTATATAGTTATACTTGATAACGTAATAGTATATAACATTATACGTCATAGAGTGGTGCAATATAACGTTATTACTTCATAACGTAATAGTATATAATGTTATACGTCATAGAGTGATGCAATATAACGTTATTCCTGCATAACTTAGTAGTGTATAACGTAATACATCATATAGATTTGCAATGTAACGTTATACGTTATAACGTATTAGTATATAACGTTATACGTCATATAGTGATGCAATAGTACGTTGTACGACATATAGCGATGCAATATAATGTTATACGTCATATAGTGATGCAATATATCATTACACCTTATAGCGTAATAGTATATAACGTTATACGTCATATAGTGATGCAATACAACGTTATTCGTTATAACGTAATAGTATATAACGTTCTACGTCATATAGTGATGCAATATAACGTTATACGTCCTATGGTAATACAATATATAGTTATACATTATAACGTAATAGTATATAATGTTATACGTCATACAGTGATGCAATATAACGTTATTCCTTCATAACGTAATAGTATATAACTTTATACGTCTTATAGTTATGCAATATAACGTTATACGTTATAACGTAATAGTATATAACGTTATACGTCATATAGTGATGGAATATAACATTATACGTCCTATAGTGATGCGATATAACGATATATGTTATAACGTAATTATATATAACGTTATACGTCATATAGTGATGCAATATATCGTTATACGTTATAGCGTAATATTATATAACGTTAAACGTTATATAGTGATGCAATATAACGTTATACGTCCAATAGTGATGCGATATAACGTTATGCGTTATAACGTTATAGTATATAACGTTATACGTCATATAGTGATGCAATACAACGTTATTCGTTATAACGTAATAGTATATAACGTTATACGTCATATAGTGATGCAATATAACGTTATACGTCCTATGGTAATACATTATATAGTTATACGTTATAACGTAATAGTATATAACGTTATACGTCATATAGTGATGCAATACAACGTTATTCGTTATAACGTAATAGTATATAACGTTATACGTCATATAGTGATGCAATATAACGTTATACGTCCTATGGTAATACATTATATCGTTATACTTTATAGCGTAATAGTATATAACGTTATACGTCATAGAGTGGTGCAATATAATGTTATTTCTTCATAACGTAATAGTATATAATGTTATACGTCATACAGTGATGCAATATAACGTTATTCCTTCATAACGTAATAGTATATAACTTTATACGTCTTATAGTTATGCAATATAACGTTATACGTTATAACGTAATAGTATATAACGTTATACGTCATATAGTGATGGAATATATCATTATACGTCCTATAGTGATGCGATATAACGTTATATGTTATAACGTAATTACATATAACGTTATACGTCATATAGTGATGCAATATATCGTTATACGTTATAGCGTAATAGTATATAACGTTATACGTCATATAGTGATGCAATATAACGTTATACGTCCTATAATGATGCCATATAACGTTATATGTTATAGCGTAATAGTATATAACGTTATACGTCATATAGTGATGCAATACAACGTCATTCGTTATAACGTAATAGTATATAAAGTTGTACGTCATATAGTGATGCAATATAACGTTATACGTCCTATAGTGATGCGATATAACGTTATTCGTCATATAGTGATGCAATATATCGTTATACCTTATAGCGTATTAGTATATAGCCTTATACGTCATATAGTGATGCAGTATAACGTTATACGCTATGACGTAATAGTATATATCGTTATACGTCACATAGTGATGCAATATATCGATTTACCATATAGCCTATTAGTATATAACGTTATACGTCATGCAGTGATGCAACATGACGTTATACGGCATATAGTGATGCGATATAACGGTCTGCGTTATAACATATTAGTATATAACATTATACGTCATATAGACAAGCAATATAACGTTATACGGCATATAGTGATGCAATATAACGTTATACGTCATATAGTGATGCAATATAACGTTATACGTCATATAGTGATGCAATATAACGTTCTACGTCATACAGTGATGCAATATAATGTTATACGTCATATAGTGATGCAATATATCGTTATACCTTATAGGGTAATAGTATATAACGTTATACGTCATATAGTGATGCAATACAACGTTATTCGTTATAACGTAATAGTATATAACGATATACGTCATATAGTGATGCAATATAACGTTATACGTCCTATGGTAATACAATATATAGTTATACGTTATAACGTAATAGTATATAACGTTATACGTCATATAGTGATGCTATATAACGTTATACGTCATATGGTGATGCGATATAACGTTATACGTTATATCGTAATAGTATGTAACGTTATACGTCAAATAGTGATGCAATATAACGTTATATCTTATAACGTAATAGTATATAACGTAATACGTCATAGAGTGATGCAATATAACGTTATATGTTATAACGTAATAGTATATAAAGTAATACGTCATAGCGTGATGCAATATAACTCTATACGTCATAACGTAATAGTATATAAAGTTGTACGGCATATAGTGATGCAATATAACGTTATTCCTTCATAACGTAATAGTATATAACTTTATACGTCTTATAGTTATGCAATACAACGTTATACGTTATGATGTAATAGTATATATCGTTGTACGTCACATAGTGATGCAATATATCGTTCTACCTTATAGCGTAATATTATATAACGTTAAACGTCATATAGTGATGCAATATAACGTCATACGTCCTATAGTGATGCGATATAACGTTATGCGTTTTAACGTTATAGTATATAACGTTATACGGCATATAGTGATGCAATAGAACGTAATACGTCCTATGGTAATACATTATATAGTTATACTTGATAACGTAATAGTATATAACATTATACGTCATAGAGTGGTGCAATATAACGTTATTACTTCATAACGTAATAGTATATAATGTTATACGTCATAGAGTGATGCAATATAACGTTATTCCTGCATAACTTAGTAGTGTATAACGTAATACATCATATAGATATGCAATGTAACGTTATACGTTATAACGTATTAGTATATAACGTTATACGTCATATAGTGATGCAATAGTACGTTGTACGACATATAGCGATGCAATATAACGTTATACGTCATATAGTGATGCAATATAACGTTTACGTCATACAGTGATGCAATATAATGTTATACGTCATATAGTGATGCAATATATCGTTATACCTTATAGGGTAATAGTATATAACGTTCTACGTCATATAGTGATGCAATATAACGTTATACGTCCTATGGTAATACAATATATAGTTATACGTTATAACGTAATAGTATATAATGTTATACGTCATACAGTGATGCAATATAACGTTATTCCTTCATAACGTAATAGTATATAACTTTATACGTCTTATAGTTATGCAATATAACGTTATACGTTATAACGTAATAGTATATAACGTTATACGTCATATAGTGATGGAATATAACATTATACGTCCTATAGTGATGCGATATAACGATATATGTTATAACGTAATTATATATAACGTTATACGTCATATAGTGATGCAATATATCGTTATACGTTATAGCGTAATATTATATAACGTTAAACGTTATATAGTGATGCAATATAACGTTATACGTCCAATAGTGATGCGATATAACGTTATGCGTTATAACGTTATAGTATATAACGTTATACGTCATATAGTGATGCAATACAACGTTATTCGTTATAACGTAATAGTATATAACGTTATACGTCATATAGTGATGCAATATAACGTTATACGTCCTATGGTAATACATTATATAGTTATACGTTATAACGTAATAGTATATAACGTTATACGTCATATAGTGATGCAATACAACGTTATTCGTTATAACGTAATAGTATATAACGTTATACGTCATATAGTGATGCAATATTGTAGTATCGTGGACAAAAGGCCTAAGATATCGGCCGAACCGTATACAATGTTGCGAGAACCGCGGTGTCGTTGGGTACAGCAATGTATCGTCGATCTTTTCAACTGAACAGTTTCGTCTAAAAGGCCTACGTGACCCTGGCCACGAGCGTTTTCGGGACACGTGCGCTATAGGGCGGGGAAAAAACAAAAGAGACGCTAAAGACAATGTTAGTTAAGACGCAGGCGAGAACGAACGCAAAAGGCGCGCAGTATGGGTTGAGAATCGAGAGCGTGCGAGTGCGGATGCCGAAGACGAGAGTTATAGAGAGTGATTTGAGCGGAATAAGACTTTTGTGTTTTAGTTCAAGTTGAACATTTATCGTTCTCTGTCCAATTAATCCTTGTTATTTTTATTTATCTTAATAAATAGTATTAGGAGAATTTTACAAATCTAAATTATCCTAATCCCATCCTTTTCCGATACTACAAATTGGGGGCTCGTCCGGGATTGAAACCAGACAGAGAACGACACGTTTAACGGAACTAATTGTGCTGAAAAAAAAAGAGTTGAAAATGGCAAATTGTGAAGAGGAACAGTTTTCGACTGAAGAGGTTTCGACGCTGGAGGAGCTAAGAAATAAGCTCGCAAGTCTGAATCTGCCGATATCAGGCTCGAAGTCAGTGCTGATGGCCAGGCTGAACCGAGCGTATAAGGCTGGTCAATCAACTTCGAAGGAATCGAAGCGCGATGAGGAATCGGTAAATCAGCGAAACCTAAGGAGTGGGCAGAGAGCTGAGCGCGATCAGGATGGAGACGAAGACCTCGAGAAGCTGAGGACGAAGGAGTTGAGAGCGCGCCTCGCTAGCTTGGGGTTAAAGGTCACAGGGAGAAAATCTGAACTACGCGCACGGCTACAGGCGGCCCTGGAAGGAGACAACGTATCGTCGGAAGAAGAAAGCGACGACGAAAGTGACAATGAAAAAGATGAGAGAGACGTGATGAAACACGAAGGAGGTACGCGAGCGATGTGCTCGGACCGTGATGAACATCGCCAAAAGGCAGGTACCGTTTCGGTGTTAAGCTTTAAAGACGTCGAAGACGCATTAGAATTGTTTAGCGGTGACAAAGGTGAAAACGTGGAGCGATGGTTCGAATCATTCGAAGAAGTCGCGGACACGTGTATGTGGTCCGACGGTCAGAAGGCAGTCTACGCGAGGAAGCTGCTGAGGGGATCGGCGAAAATATTCGCAAGCTTCGAGTGCCATGCCAGGACTTGGCATGAGCTGAAGAAGGGACTAATCAGAGAGTTCTCCAGAAAGTCCAACAGTAGGCAAGTACACCAAAAGCTTAGTGGGACGAGAAAGAAAAGCGACGAGGCGTGCTTGGCCTACATGTATCGCATGCTGGAAATAGCCAGTCATGCCGATATAGAGGAAGAAGTCAAAGTAGAGTACATCATAGACGGGATAATAGACGAAGAGGTCCATAAATCTATGCTGTATGGTGCTGCATCCATCAAGGAGCTAAGGAAGAGGCTAATCGCGTACGAGGAGCAGAAGAGCCGAAGGACGAAGTCGGTTGCGAAGCCGGCCAGAGTTGAGAGAAACAACAGTCCCAGTCAAGGTGGAAGTGCGAGAAAGACGCGTTGCTACAATTGCGGCGATAAAGCACATGTAAGCGCGGATTGCCCGAACAAGTCGAAGGGTCCTAAGTGTTTCGAGTGTAGAGAGTACGGACACGTCGCATCGAAATGCAGCGATCTGGGTAAGTCCCCTAAAGAGGTTTGTAATACACAAATGTCGCTGCGAGCGGGTTGTAAAAGTGTTAGAATTGGAAATTGCGAACTGAGCGCGTTGATAGATACCGGTAGCGAATTAACCCTGATGCGGGCGGATCAACATGCCAAAATTGGAGCGCCCAAATTAATTCGGGAAATTATCGAGTTTCGCAGTATCGGATCCGAGAACAATCTTACGCTCGGGAAATTTTCAACGGATATTGTCATAGATGATGAGTTATATCATATAACGGTGCATGTAGTTCCAAACACTATGATGCACCGTTCGTTGATAATAGGCACAGACTTCCTGGATACCGTTGAGATGAACAGGAGGAGGGGAGATATCTCCATTTTCAGATTAAAAGACGAAAACTCCGATGGGATTCCGGAAGTTTTTAAAGTAGACATAGAGACGGGGGCGCGTGAAGTAGATTTATCCCATATCGAAAACGTGCACCATAAGCAGGCAGTAGAGAGTTTAATCCGAAATTATAGGCCACAGAAAACGCGCGAAGTAGGAATCAAAATGAACATAATATTGCATGACGATATTCCGGTTTACGAAAGGCCGCGAAGACTATCTCCACAAGACAAGGTCGAGGTCGACAAACAGATCAAAATGTGGCTGGAGGATGGAATAATACGCCAATCACATTCCGACTATGCCAGTCCGATCGTTTTGGTAAAAAAGAAAGACGGCTCGACTAGAATTTGCGTTGATTATAGACAATTAAATAAAAAGGTAGTAAAAGATAGATACCCACTGCCCTTGATCGAAGACCAACTAGATTCGCTACAGGGCTCGAGGGTATTTAGCACGTTGGATCTTAAGAACGGATTTTTTCATGTTCCTGTTGGGGAAAGTAGCAGGAAGTATACAGCGTTCGTAGTCCCCACAGGCCAGTACGAATTCCTCAAAATGCCTTTTGGATTGTGCAATTCGCCAGCCGTCTTTCAGAAATATATAAACGCAGTTTTTAAAGAGTTGATCGCGACAGGGGTGGTGCTGACGTACATGGACGATCTGATCGTGCCGTCGACTGACTTTTCGAGTGGGATAGAGAAACTAAGCACAGTGCTGCGTGTTGCTAGTGAACACGGACTACTCGTAAACTGGAGTAAATGTCGATTCCTACAAACGAAAATAGAATATTTGGGCCACATCATCGAGGGCGGTAATATTCAACCATCTGAATGCAAAACCAAGGCCGTCGCTAATTTCCCGGAGCCCCGATCGGCTAGAGATGTTCAGAGTTTCCTGGGCTTAGCGGGATACTTTAGGAAGTTTGTGCCCCGGTATTCTGTCATCGCGAGACCATTAACAGATCTATTAAGGAAAAATGTCCCGTTCAGGTTCGAATCGCGCGAGCGCGAAGCGTTCGGAAGCCTAAAAACCGCGTTAAGCGAGAAGCCACTGTTGAAGCTGTATCGCGTTGGAGCGGAGACTCAGCTGCATACGGATGCGTGCAGCGGGGGATACGGAGCGATCTTACTGCAACGCGACAGCGAGGACAACGTTTTTCACCCCGTGTATTACTCGAGCGGAAAAACATCACCGGCTGAAGAGAAGTACACCAGTTACGAGCTTGAGGTTTTGGCCATCGTGAAAGCGCTGAAGAAATTCCGTGTCTACTTGCTCGGCATTCCATTCAAAATCGTTACAGATTGTCAGGCGTTCGCGTTAACAATGCGGAAAAAGGACTTGTGCGTGCGCGTCGCGAGGTGGGCGATCCTCCTAGAGGAGTTCGATTATAAGGTGGAGCATAGGCCCGGGACCAGTATGATGCATGTCGACGCGTTGAGTCGAAACCCCCTACCCGAGGTCATGCTAATAGACGAAGACGAACGAGGGATTGTCGTACGTTTGAGAGAAGCGCAGTTGCAAGAGGATGACCTGCGACAGATCCGAGACAACATAAAGCAGTACGAGGCCGACGGGTACGTCTTAAGAAACGAACTTTTGTATCGAGAAGTAGAAGACACACCGCTATTGGTCGTGCCGAAGTCGATGCAAACCCAAGTGGTCCGACGAGCTCACGAACGTGGCCATTTCGGCGTTACCAAAACAGAGGCGTTGGTAAAAAGGGACTACTGGTTCCGGGGAATGCGCGAGAAAGTGGAAAGGGTGGTGCGGAGTTGCATCGACTGTATCCTTGCGGAGAGAAAGCAAGGGAAGAAGGAAGGGTTGCTAAATACCATCGACAAGGGAGAATTGCCGTTCGACACGTATCACGTCGATCATATTGGACCGTTACCCACTACAAAGAAAAGCTACCGGCATATCTTCGTAGTGGTCGATGCTTTCACCAAGTTCGTCTGGTTGTACCCCACCAAATCAACGGGTTCTGCAGAGGTTATCAGCCGCTTGGAAAAACAGTCTGTTTGTTTCGGGAATCCGCGAAGGATCATCTCTGACCGTGGGACGGCGTTCACAGCTGGTGCTTTCGAGGACTATTGTAGCGAGGAAGGCATAGAGCACGTGCGAACTACAACTGGAATTCCGCGGGCCAATGGTCAGGTAGAAAGAGTAAACCGGATACTTATCCCGTTGTTGACGAAGTTATCTGCACCAACGCCAGGCGAGTGGTTCAAGCACCTGGAGAAAACTCAAAAATACCTCAACGCAACACCCAGCAGAAGCACTAGCGTTACTCCGTTCCAGTTGCTGTTTGGCACGCGGATGAGAATGCGGGACGATCCGCAGATGAGGCAGTTAGTTGAAGATGAATGGGTCGCAATGTTCCAGGAAGAACGGGATCAATTGCGTGAAATAGCAAAGAGACGGATCGAGGAGCTTCAAACCCGCAATAGACAAACGTTCAACAAGAGACGCAAGAAGGCGACAGTCTACAAAACAGGAGATCTGGTGGCGATCGAGAGGACGCAAGGCGGTCCTGGGTTAAAGCTGCATTCAAAGTTCCTTGGGCCGTACCGTGTGGTGAAAGTCCTGCGAAATGACCGTTACGTAGTGCAACGAGAAGGCGAACACGAGGGACCGCGCACGACTTCCACCGCAGCCGACCACATGAAGTGGTGGAACATTGGTGTTAGTGGTGATAGTGAGAACAGTGATGAGCACATCTGAGGGCAGATGTGATTTGTCAGGAATGGCCGAGTGTAGTATCGTGGACAAAAGGCCTAAGATATCGGCCGAACCGTATACAATGTTGCGAGAACCGCGGTGTCGTTGGGTACAGCAATGTATCGTCGATCTTTTCAACTGAACAGTTTCGTCTAAAAGGCCTACGTGACCCTGGCCACGAGCGTTTTCGGGACACGTGCGCTATAGGGCGGGGAAAAAACAAAAGAGACGCTAAAGACAATGTTAGTTAAGACGCAGGCGAGAACGAACGCAAAAGGCGCGCAGTATGGGTTGAGAATCGAGAGCGTGCGAGTGCGGATGCCGAAGACGAGAGTTATAGAGAGTGATTTGAGCGGAATAAGACTTTTGTGTTTTAGTTCAAGTTGAACATTTATCGTTCTCTGTCCAATTAATCCTTGTTATTTTTATTTATCTTAATAAATAGTATTAGGAGAATTTTACAAATCTAAATTATCCTAATCCCATCCTTTTCCGATACTACAATATAACGTTATACGTCCTATGGTAATACATTATATCGTTATACTTTATAGCGTAATAGTATATAACGTTATACGTCATAGAGTGGTGCAATATAATGTTATTTCTTCATAACGTAATAGTATATAATGTTATACGTCATACAGTGATGCAATATAACGTTATTCCTTCATAACGTAATAGTATATAACTTTATACGTCTTATAGTTATGCAATATAACGTTATACGTTATAACGTAATAGTATATAACGTTATACGTCATATAGTGATGGAATATATCATTATACGTCCTATAGTGATGCGATATAACGTTATATGTTATAACGTAATTACATATAACGTTATACGTCATATAGTGATGCAATATATCGTTATACGTTATAGCGTAATAGTATATAACGTTATACGTCATATAGTGATGCAATATAACGTTATACGTCCTATAATGATGCCATATAACGTTATATGTTATAGCGTAATAGTATATAACGTTATACGTCATATAGTGATGCAATACAACGTCATTCGTTATAACGTAATAGTATATAAAGTTGTACGTCATATAGTGATGCAATATAACGTTATACGTCCTATAGTGATGCGATATAACGCTATACGTCATATAGTGATGCCATATAACGTTTTACGTTATAACGTAATAGTATATAAAGTTGTACGTCATATAGTGATGCAATATAACGTTATACGTCCTATAGTGATGCGATATAACGTTATTCGTCATATAGTGATGCAATATATCGTTATACCTTATAGCGTATTAGTATATAGCCTTATACGTCATATAGTGATGCAGTATAACGTTATACGCTATGACGTAATAGTATATATCGTTATACGTCACATAGTGATGCAATATATCGATTTACCATATAGCCTATTAGTATATAACGTTATACGTCATGCAGTGATGCAACATGACGTTATACGGCATATAGTGATGCGATATAACGGTCTGCGTTATAACATATTAGTATATAACATTATACGTCATATAGACAAGCAATATAACGTTATACGGCATATAGTGATGCAATATAACGTTATACGTCATATAGTGATGAAATATATCGTTAAACCTTATAGCGTAATAGTATATAACCTTATACGTCATATAGTGATGCAATATAACGTTATACGTCATATAGTGACGCAATATATCGTTATACCTTATAGCGTAATAGTTTATAACGTTATACGTCATATAGTGATGCAGTATAACGTTATACGTTATGACGTAATAGTATATATCGTTATACGTCACATAGTGATGCAATATATCGTTTTACCATATGGCCTATTAGTATATAACGTTATACGTCATATAGTGATGCAATATAACGTTATACGTCATATAGTGTTGCAATATAATGTTATACGTCATATAGTGATGAAATATATCGTTATACCTTATAGCGTAATAGTATATAACCTTATACGTCATATAGTGATGCAGTATAACGTTATACGCTATGACGTAATAGTATATATCGTTATACGTCACATAGTGATGCAATATATCGATTTACCATATAGCCTATTAGTATATAACGTTATACGTCATGCAGTGATGCAACATGACGTTATACGGCATATAGTGATGCGATATAACGGTCTGCGTTATAACATATTAGTATATAACATTATACGTCATATAGACAAGCAATATAACGTTATACGGCATATAGTGATGCAATATAACGTTATACGTCACATAGTGATACAATATATCGTTTTACCATATTGCCTATTAGTATATAACGTTATACATCAGATAGTGATGCAATATAACGTTATACGTCCTATAGTGATGCGATTTAACTTTCTGCGTTATAACATATTAGTATATAACATTATACTTCATATAGACAAGCACTATAACGTTATACGTCATATAGTGATGCAATGTATCGTTGTACCTTTTAGCGTAATAGTATATAACGTTACACGTCATATAGTGGTGCAGTATAACGTTTTACGTTATAACGTAATAGTATATAACGTTATACGTCATATTGTGATGCAATATAACGTTATGCGCTATAAGGTATTAGTATATAACGTTATACGCCATATAGTGATGCAATATAACGTTATACGGCATATAGTGATGCAATATAACGTTATACGGCATATAGTGACGCAATATAACGTTATACGTACTATAGATATCCGATATCGTTATATGTTATAACGTAATTGTATATAACGTTATACGTCATATAGTGATGCAATATAACGTTATACGTCCTATAGTGATGCCATATAACGTTATACGATATAACGTAATAGTATATAACGTTATACGGCATATAGTGATGCAATATAACGTTATACGTCATATAGTGATGAAATATATCGTTATACCTTATAGTGTAATAGTATATAACCTTATACGTCATATAGTGACGCAGTATAACGTTATACGTTATGACGTAATAGTATATATCGTTATGCGTCACATAGTGATGCAATATATCGTTATACCTTATAACGTAATAGTATATACCGTTATACGTCATATGGTGATGCTATATAACGTTATACATCACGTAGTGATGCAATATATCGTTATACGTCATATAGTGATGAAATATATCGTTATACCTTATAGCGTAATAGTATATAACCTTATACGTCATATAGTGATGCAGTATAACGTTATACGCTATGACGTAATAGTATATATCGTTATGCGTCACATAGTGATGCAATATATCGTTTTACCATATAGCCTATTAGTATATAACTTTATACATCATACAGTGATGCAATATGACGTTATACGGCATATAGTGATGCGATATAACGTTCTGCGTTATAACATATTAGTATATAACATTATACGTCATATAGACAAGCAATATAACGTTATACGGCATATAGTGATGCAATATATCATTAAACACTATAGCGTAATACTATATAACGTTATACGTCCTATAGTGATGCCATATAACGTTATACTTTATAACGTAATAGTATATAACGTTGTACGTCATATAGTGATGCAATATAACGTTATTCGTTATAACGTAATAGTATATAAAGTTATACGTCATACAGTGAAGCAATATGACGTTATACGGCATATAGAGATGCAATATAACGTTATACGTCCTATAGTGATGCCATATAACGTTATACGACATAACGTAATAGTATATAACGTTATACGGCATATTGTCATGCAATATAACGTTATACGTATATAAATAATTATAGCGTAATAGTATATAACGTTATACGTCATATAGTGGTGCAGTATAACGTTTTACGTTATAACGTAATAGTATATAACGTTACACGGCATATAGTGATGCAATATAACGTTATACGTCATATAGTGATGAAATATATCGTTATACCTTATAGCGTAATAGTATATAACCTTATACGTCATATAGTGACGCAGTATAACGTTATACGTTATGACGTAATAGTATATATCGTTATACGTCACATAGTGATGCAATATATCGTTATACCTTATAGCGTAATAGTATATAACGCTAAACGTCCTATAGTGATGCCATATAACGTTATACGTCCTATAGTGATGCGATATAACGTTCTGCGTTATGACATATTAGTATATAACATTATACGTCATATAGACAAGCAATATAACGTTATACGTCATATAGTGATGCAGTACATCGTTATACCTTATAGCGTAATAGTATATAACTTTATACGTCATATAGTGATGCAATATAACGTTATTCGTTATAACGTAATAGTATATAAAGTTATACGTCATACAGTGAAGCAATATGACGTTATACGGCATATAGAGATGCAATATAACGCTACACGTCATATAGTGATGCAATGTATCGTTATACCTTATAGCGTAATAGTATATAACGTTATACGTCATATAGTCATGCAATATAACTTTATACGTCCTATAGTGATGCGATATAACGTTCTGCGTTATAACATATTAGTATATAACGCTATACGTTCTATAGTGATGCCATATAACGTCATACGTTATAACGTAATAGTATATAACGTTATACCTCATATAGTGATGCAATATAACGTTATAAGTCCTATAGTGATGCGATATAACGTTCTGCGTTATAACATATTAGTATATAACATTATACGTCATATAGACAAGCAATATATCGTTATACGGCATATAGTGATGCAATATAACGTTATACGTCATATAGTGATGCAATATATCGTTATACACTATAGCGTAATACTATATAACTTTATACGTCCTATAGTGATGCGATATCACGCTATACGTCATATAGTGATGCAATATATCGTTATACTTTATAGCTTAATAGTATATAACGTTATACGTCATATAGTGATGCAATATAACGTTATACGTCATATAGTGATGCAATATATCGTTATACACTATAGCGTAATACTATATAACTTTATACGTCCTATAGTGATGCGATATCACGCTATACGGCATATAGTGATGAAGTATATCGTTATACCTTATAGCGTAATAGTATATAATGTTATACGTCACATAGTGATGCAATATATCGTTATACCTTATACCGTAATACTATATAACGTTATACGTCATATGGTGATGCTACATAACGTTATACATCACATAGTGATGCAATATAACGTTATACGTCCTACAGTGATGCGATATAACTTTCTGCGTTATAACATATTAGTATATAACATTATACTTCATATAGACAAGCACTATAACGTTATACGACATATAGTGATGCAATATATCGTTATACCTTATAGCGTAATAGTATATAACGTTATTCGTCATATAGTGATGCAGTATAACGTTTTACGTTATAACGTAATTGTATATGACGTTATACGTCATATAGTGATGCAATATAACGTTATACGTCCTATACTGATGCCATATAACGTTATACGATATAACGTAATAGTATATAACGTTATACGGCATATAGTGATGCAATATAACGTTATACGTCATATAGTGATTCAATATATCGTTATACCTTATAGCGTAATAGTATATAACGTTAAACGTCCTATAGTGATGCCATATAACGTTATACGTCCTATAGTGATGCGATATAACGTTCTGCGTTATAACATTTTAGTATATAACATTATACGTCATATAGAGAAGAAATATAACGTTATACGGCATATAGTGATGCAATATAACGTTATACGTCATATAGTGATGCAATATATCGTTATACCTTATAGCGTAATAGTTTAGAACGTTATACGTCATGTAGTGATGCAATATAACGTTATACCGCATATAGTGATGCGATATAACGTTATACGTCATATGGTCATGCAATATTTCGTCATACCCTATAGCGTAATAGTATATAACATTATACGTCATACAGTGATGCAATATAAAGTTATTCCTTCAGAAAGTAGTAGTACATAACTTTATACGTCATATAGTGATGCAATATAACGTTATACATCATATAGTGATGCAGTACATCGTTATACCTTATAGCGTAATAGTATATAACGTTATGCGTCATATAGTGATGCAATATAACGTTATACCGCATATAGTGATGCAATATAACGTTATACGTCATATAGTGATGCAATATATGGTCATACCCTATTGCGTAATAGTATATAACATTATACATCATATAGTGATGCTATATAACGTTATACATCACATAGTGATGCAGTACATCGTTATACCTTATAGAGTAATAGTATATAACGTCATACGTCATATAGTGATGTTATATATCGTTATACATTATAGCGTAATAGTATATAACGTTATACGTCATATAGTGATGCAATATAATGTTATACGGCATATAGTGATGAAGTATATCGTTATACCTTATAGCGTAATAGTATATAATGTTATACGTCACATAGTGATGCAATATATCGTTATACCTTATACCGTAATACTATATAACGTTATACGTCATATGGTGATGCTACATAACGTTATACGTCACATAGTGATGCAATATAACGTTATACGTCCTACAGTGATGCGATATAACTTTCTGCGTTATAACATATTAGTATATAACATTATACTTCATATAGACAAGCACTATAACGTTATACGACATATAGTGATGCAATATATCGTTATACCTTATAGCGTAATAGTATATAACGTTATTCGTCATATAGTGATGCAGTATAACGTTTTACGTTATAACGTAATTGTATATGACGTTATACGTCATATAGTGATGCAATATAACGTTATACGTCCTATACTGATGCCACATAACGTTATACGATATAACGTAATAGTATATAACGTTATACGGCATATAGTGATGCAATATAACGTTATACGTCATATAGTGATTCAATATATCGTTATACCTTATAGCGTAATAGTTTAGAATGTTATACGTCATATAGTGATGCAATGTATCGTTATACCTTATAGCGTAATAGTATATAACGTTATACGTCATATAGTGATGCAGTACAACGTTTTACGTTATAAAGTAATAGTATATAACGTTATACGTCATATTGTGATGCAATATAACGTTATGCGCTATAACGTATTAGTATATAACGTTATACGCCATATAGTGATGCAATATAACGTTATACGGCATATAGTGATGCAATATAACGTTATACGGCATATAGTGACGCAATATAACGTTATACGTACTATAGATATCCGATATCGTTATATGTTATAACGTAATTGTATATAACGTTATACGTCATATAGTGATGCAATATAACGTTATACGTCCTATAGTGATGCCATATAACGTTATACGATATAACGTAATATTATATAACGTTATACGGCATATAGTGATGCAATATAACGTCATACGTCATATAGTGATGAAATATATCGTTATACCTTATTGCGTATTAATATATAACCTTATACGTCATATAGTGACGCAGTATAACGTTATACGTTATGACGTAATAGTATATATCGTTATACGTCACATAGTGATGCAATATATCGTTATACCTTATAACGTAATAGTATATACCGTTATACGTCATATGGTGATGCTATATAACGTTATACATCACGTAGTGATGCAATATAACGTTATACGTCATATAGTGATGAAATATATCGTTATACCTTATAGCTTAATAGTATATAACCTTATACCTCATATAGTGATGCAATATAACGTTATACGTCATATAGCAATGCAATATATCGTTATACCTTATAGCGTAATAGTATATAACGTCATACGTCATATAGTGATGTTATATATCGTTATACCTTATAGCGTAATAGTATATAACGTTATACGTCATATAGTGATGCAATATAATGTTATACGGCATATAGTGATGAAGTATATCGTTATACCTTATAGCGCAACGGTATATAATGTTATACGTCACATAGTGATGCAATATATCGTTATACCTTATACCGTAATACTATATAACGTTATACGTCATATGGTGATGCTACATAACGTTATACATCCCATAGTGATGCAATATAACGTTATACGTCCTACAGTGATGCGATATAACTTTCTGCGTTATAACATATTAGTATATAACATTATACTTCATATAGACAAGCACTATAACGTTATACGACATATAGTGATGCAATATATCGTTATACCTTATAGCGTAATAGTATATAACGTTATTCGTCATATAGTGATGCAGTATAACGTTTTACGTTATAACGTAATTGTATATAACGTTATACGTCATATAGTGATGCAATATAACGTTATACGTCCTATACTGATGCCATATAACGTTATACGATATAACGTAATAGTATATAACGTTATACGGCATATAGTGATGCAATATAACGTTATACGTCATATAGTGATTCAATATATCGTTATACCTTATAGCGTAATAGTATATAACGTTAAACGTCCTATAGTGATGCCATATAACGTTATACGTCCTATAGTGATGCGATATAACGTTCTGCGTTATAACATTTTAGTATATAACATTATACGTCATATAGAGAAGAAATATAACGTTATACGGCATATAGTGATGCAATATAACGTTATACGTCATATAGTGATGCAATATATCGTTATACCTTATAGCGTAATAGTTTAGAACGTTATACGTCATATAGTGATGCAGTATAACGTTATACGTTATGAGGTAATAGTATATATCGTTATACGTCACATAGTGATGCAATATATCGTTTTACCATATAGCCTATTAGTATATAACGTTATACGTCATATAGTGATGCAATATAACGTTATACGTCATATAGTGTTGCAATATATCGTTTTACCACATAGCCTATTAGTATATAACGTTATACATCAGATAGTGATGCAATATAGCGTTATACGTCCTATAGTGATGCGATTTAACTTTCTGCGTTATAACATATTAGTATATAACATTATACCTCATATAGACAAGCACCATAACGTTATACGTCATATAGTGATGCAATGTATCGTTATACCTTATAGCGTAATAGTATATAACGTTATACGTCATATAGTGATGCAGTATAACGTTTTACGTTATAAAGTAATAGTATATAACGTTATACGTCATATTGTGATGCAATATAACGTTATGCGCTATAACGTATTAGTATATAACGTTATACGCCATATAGTGATGCAATATAACGTTATGCGCTATAACGTATTAGTATATAACGTTATACGCCATATAGTGATGCAATATGACGTTATACGGCATATAGTGATGCAATATAACGTTATACGGCATATAGTGACGCAATATATCGTTATACGTACTATAGATATCCGATATCGTTATATGTTATAACGTAATTGTATATAACGTTATACGTCATATAGTGATGCAATATAACGTTATACGTCCTATAGTGATGCCATATAACGTTATACGATATAACGTAATAGTATATAACGTTATACGGCATATAGTGATGCGATATAACGTTCTGCGTTATAACATATTAGTATATAACATTATACGTCATATAGACAAGCAATATAACGTTATACGGCATATAGTGATGCAATATCACGTATATACGTCATATAGTTATGAAATATATCGTTATACATTATAGCGTAATAGTATATAACCTTATACGTCATATAGTGATGCAATATTTCGTTATACGTCATATAGTGATGAAATATGTCGTTATACCTTATAGCGTAATAGTATATAACCTTATACGTCGTATAGTGATGCAATATAACGTTATACGTCATATAGTGATGCCATATATCGTTATACCTTATAGCGTAATAGTATATAACGTTATACGTCATATAGTCATGCAATATAACGTTATACGTCCTATAGTGATGCGATATAACGTTCTGCGTCATAACATATTAGTATATAACGCTATACGTCCTATAGTGATGCCATATAACGTCATACGTTATAACGTAATAGTATATAACGTTATACCTCATATAGTGATGCAATATGACGTTATACGTCCTATAGTGATGCGATATAACGTTCTGCGTTATAACATATTAGTATATAACATTATACGTCATATAGACAAGCAATATAACGTTATACGGCATATAGTGATGCAATATATCATTATACACTATAGCGTAATACTATATAACGTTATACGTCCTGTAGTGATGCCATATAACGTTATACGTCATAACGTAATAGTATATAACGTTGTACGTCATATAGTGATGCAATATAACGTTATACGTCGTATAGTGATGCGATATAACGCTATACGTCATATAGTGATGCAATATATCGTTATACTTTATAGCGTAATAGTATATAACGTTATACGCCATATAGTGATGCAATATAACGTTATACCGCATATAGTGATGCAATATAACGTTATACGTCATATGGTGATGCAATATTTCGTCATACCCTATAGCGTAATAGTATATAACATTATACGTCATACAGTGATGTTATATAACGTTATACATCACATAGTGATGCAGTATAACGTTATACGTTATGACGTAATAGTATATATCGTTGTACGTCACATAGTGATGCAATACATCGTTTTACCTTATAGCGTATTAGTATATAACGTTATACGTCACATAGTGATGCAATATAACGTTATACATCATATAGTGATGCTGTACATCGTTATACCTTATAGCGTAATAGTATATAACGTTATGCGTCATATAGTGATGCAATATAACGTTATACCGCATATAGTGATGCAATATAACGTTATACGTCATATAGTGATGCAATATTTCGTCATACCCTATAGCGTAATAGTATATAACGTTGTACGTCATATAGTGATGCTATATAACGTTATACATCACATAGTGATGCAGTACATCGTTATACCTTATAGAGTAATAGTATATAACGTCATACGTCATATAGTGATGCAATATATCGTTATTCCTTGTAGCCTAATACTATATAACTTTATACGTTATAACGTAATAGTATATAAAGTTATACGACATATAGTGATGCTATATATCGTTATACGTCACATAGTGATGCAATATATCGTTACACCTTATAGCGTAATAGTGTGTAACGTTATACGGCATATAGTGACGCAATATAACGTTATGCGTCCTATAGTGATGCGGTATAACGTTAAACGTTATATCGTAATAGTATGTAACGTTATACGTCATATAGTGATGCAATATAACGTTATGCGTTATAACGTAATAGTATATAAGGTTATACGTCCTTTAGTAATTCGATATAACGTTTTACGTTATCACGTAACAGTATATAACGTTATACGTCTTATAGTGATGCAGTATAACGTTATAGGTCTTATAGTGATGCAATATAACGTTATGCGTCATAACGTATTAGTATATAACGCTATACATCATATAGTGATGCAATATAACGTTTTACGTTATAACGTAATAGTATATAACGTTATACGTCATATTGTGATGCAATATAACGTTATACGTCATACAGTGATGCAATATAACGTTATACCGCATATAGTGATGCAATATAACGTTATACGTTATATAGTGATGCGATATAACGTTATACGTTATAACGTAATAGTATATAACCTAATACGTCATAAAGTGATGCAATATAACGTTATACGTTATAACGTAGTAGTATATAAAGTTATACGACATATAGTGATGCTATATAACGTTATACGTCACATAGTGATGCAATATATCGTTATACCTTACAGCATAATAGTATATAACGTTATACGTCATATAGTGATGCAATATAACGTTACACGTTGTAACGTAATAGTATATAACGTTATGCGTCATATACTGATTCTATATAACGTTATGCGTCACATAGTGATGCAGTACATCGTTATACCTTATAGCGTAATAGTATATAACGTTAAACGTCCTATAGTGATGCCATATAACGTTATACGTCCTATAGTGATGCGATATAACGTTATACGTACTATAGTTATGCGATATCGTTATATGTTATAACGTAATTGTATATAACGTTGTACGTCATATAGTGATGCAATATAACATTCTACGCCCTATAGTGATGCCATATAACGTTATACGTTATAACATTTTAGTATATAACATTATACGTCATATAGAGAAGAAATATAACGTTATACGGCATATAGTGATGCAGTATAACGTTATATGTTATGACGTAATAGCATATATCGTTATACGTCACATAGTGATGCAATATATCGTTTTACCTTATAGCGTATTAGTATATAACGTTGTACGTCATATAGTAATGCAATATAACGTTAAACGTCATATAGTGATGCAATATAATGTTATACGTTATAACGTAATAGTATATAAAGTTATACGTCATACAGTGATGCAATATAACGTTATTCCATCATAACGTAGTAGCATATAATGTTATACGTCATATAGTGATGCAATATAACGTTATACGTCCTATAGTGATGCCATATAACGTTATACGTTATAGCGTAATAGTATATAACGTTATACGCCATATAGTGATGCAATATAACGTTATATGTCCTATAGTGGTGCGGTATAACGTTCTGCGTTATAACATTTTAGTATATAACATTATACGTCATATAGACAAGAAATATAACGTCATACGCCATATAGTGATGCAATATATCGTTATTCCTTATAGCCTAATACTATGTAACGTTATACGTCATATAGTGATGCAATATAACGTTATGCGTCCTATGGTAATACAATATATAGTTATACGTTATAACGTAATAGTATATAACGTCATACGTCATAGAGATTAGCAATATAACGTTATTCCTTCATAATAATAGTATATATCGTTATACGTCATATAGTGATGCAATATATCGTTATACCTTATAGCGTAATAGTATATAACGTTGTACGTCATATAGTGATGCTGTATAGCGTTATACATCACATAGTGATGCAGTACATCGTTATACCTTATAGAGTAATAGTATATAACGTCATACGTCATATAGTGATGCAGTATAACGTTATACGTTATGACGTAATAGAATATATCGTTATACGTCACATAGTGATGCAATATATCGTTTTACCTTATAGCGTATTAGTATATAACGTTGTACGTCATATAGTGATGCACTATAACGTTACTCGTCCTATAGTGATGCAATAAAACGTTATACGTTATATAGTGATGCAATATAACGTTGTACGTCATATAGTGATGCAATATATCGCTATACCCTATAGCGTAATAGTATATAACGTTATACGTCATATAGTGATGCAGTATAACGTTATACGTTATGACGTAATAGTATATATCGTTGTACGTCACATAGTGATGCAATATATCGTTTTACTTTATAGCGTATTAGTATATAACGTTATACGTCATATAGTGATGCAATATAATGTTATACGTCATATAGTGACGAAATTTATCGTTATAAATTATAGCGTAATAGTATATAACGTTATACGTCATATAGTGATACGTCATATAGTCATATAGTGATGCATATAATGTTACGTCGTCATATAGTGACGAAATTTATCGTTATAAATTATAGCGTAATAGTATATAACGTTATACGTCATATAGTGATGCAATATAACGTTAAACGTCATATAGTGATGCAATATAACGTTATACGTCTTATAGTGATGCAATATAACGTTATACGTCACATAGTCATGCAGTACATCGTTATACCTTACAGCGTAATAGTATATAACGTTAAACGTCCTATAGTGATGCCATATAACGTTATACGTCCTATAGTGATGCGATATAATGTTCTGCGTCATAACATTTTAGTATATAACATTATACGTCATATAGCCAAGCAATATAACGTTATACGTCATATAGTGATGCAGTACATCGTTATAACTTATAGCGTAATAGTATATAACGTTATACGTCATATAGTGATGCAATATAACGTTATACGTAATAACGTAATAGTATATAACGTTATACGTTAAATGGTGATGCTGTATAACGTTATACATCACATAGTGATGTAATATATCGCTATAAGTCATATAGTGATGCAATATAACGTTACGCGTTATAACGTAATAGTATATAAAGATATACGTCATATAGTGATGCTATATAACGTTATACGTCACATAGTGATGCAGTACTTCGTTATACCATTATAGCGTAATATATACTTATAGCTATTATAGTATATATACTTATATACTATTATAGCGTCATAGCATATAACGTTATACGTCATATAATGATGCAATATAACGTTATACCGCATATAGTGATGCAATATAACGTTATACGTTATATAGTGATGCTATATAACGTTATACGTCACATAGTGATGCAGTACATCGTTATACCTTATAGCGTAACAGCATATAACGTTATACGTCATATAATGATGCAATATAACGTTTTACGTTATAACGTAATAGTATATAACGTTATACGTCATATTGTGATTCAATATAACGTTATACCGCATATAGTGATGCAATATAACGTTATTCCATCATAACGTAGTAGTATATAATGTTATACGCCATATAGTGATGCAATATAACGTTATTCGTCCTATAGTGATGCAATATATCGATATACCTTATAGCGTAATAGTAAGGTACGTTATACGTCATATAGTGATGCAGTATAACGTTATACGTTATGACGTAATAGCATATATCGTTATACGTCACATAGTGATGCAATATATTGTTTTACCTTATAGCGTATTAGTATATAACGTTGTACGTCATATAGTGATGCAATATAACGTTAAATGTCATATAGTGATGCAATATAACGTTATACGTTATAACGTAATAGTATATAACGTTATACGTCATATAGTGATGCAATATAACGTTATACGTCCTATAGTGATGCGATATAACGTTCTGCGTTATAACATATTAGTATATAACATTATATGTCATATAGACATGCAATATAACGTTATACGCATATAGTGATGCAATATAACGTTATACGTCATATAGTGATGCAATATAACGTTATACGTCCTATAGTGATGCGATATAACGTTCTGCGTTATAACATATTAGTATATAACATTATACGTCATATAGACATGCAATATAACGTTATACGCCTATAGTGATGCAATATAACGTTATACGTCATATAGTGATGCAATATATCGTTATACACTATAGCGTAATAGTATATAACGTTATACGTCCTATACTGATGCCATATAACGTTATACGTTATAACGTAATAGTATATAACGTTATACGTCATATAGTGATGCAATATAACGTTATACGTCCTATAGTGATGCGATATAACGTTCTGCGTTATAACATATTAGTATATAACATTATACGTCATATAGACATGCAATATAACGTTATACGCATATAGTGATGCAATATAACGTTATACGTCATATAGTGATGCAATATAACGTTATACGTCCTATAGTGATGCGATATAACGTTCTGCGTTATAACATATTAGTATATAACATTATACGTCATATAGACATGCAATATAACGTTATACGCATATAGTGATGCAATATAACGTTATACGTCATATAGTGATGCAATATATCGTTATACACTATAGCGTAATAGTATATTACGTTATACGTCCTATACTGATGCCATATAACGTTATACGTTATAACGTAATAGTATATAACGTTATACGTCATATAGTGATGCAATATAACGTTATACGTCCTATAGTGATGCGATATAACGTTCTGCGTTATAACATATTAGTATATAACATTATACGTCATATAGACATGCAATATAACGTTATACGGCATATAGTGATGAAATATAACGTTATACGTCATATAGTGATGCAATATATCGTTATACAACATAGCGTAATACTATATAACGTTATACGTCCTATAGTGATGCCATATAACGTTATACATCACATAGTGATGCAGTACATCGTTATACCTTATAGAGTAATAGCATATAACGTCATACGTCATATAGTGATGCAATATAACGTTATGCGTCCTATGGTAATACAACATATAGTTATACGTTATAACGTAATAGTATATAACGTTATACGTCATATAGTGATTCTATAAATCGTTATACGTCACATAGTGATGCAATATATCGTTATACCTTATAGCGTAATACTATGTAACGTTATACGTCATACAGTGATGCAATATAAAGTTATTCCTTCATAAAGTAGTAGTATATAACGTTATACGTCATATAGTGATGCAATATAACGTTATACATCATATAGTGATGCAGTACATCGTTACACCTTATAGCGTAATAGTGTATAACGTTATACGGCATATAGTGACGCAATATAACGTTATGCGTCCTATAGTGATGCGATATAACGTTATACGTTATATAGTGATGCAATATAACGTTATACGTCACATAGTGATGCAATATATCGTTATACCTTATAGCATAATAGTATATAACGTTATACGTCATATAGTGATGCAATATAACGTTACACGTTGTAACGTAATAGTATATAACGTTATGCGTCATATACTGATTCTATATAACGTTATGTGTCACATAGTGATGCAGTACATCGTTATACCTTATAGCATAATAGTATATAACGTTATACGTCATATAGTGATGCAATATAACGTTACACGTTGTAACGTAATAGTATATAACGTTATGCGTCATATACTGATTCTATATAGCGTTATGTGTCACATAGTGATGCAGTACATCGTTATACCTTATAGCGTAATAGTATATAACGTTAAACGTCCTATAGTGATGCCATATAACGTTATACGTCCTATAGTGATGCGATATCGTTATATGTTACAAAGTAATTGTATATTACGTTATACGTCATATAGAGAAGAAATATAACGTTATACGGCATATAGTGATGCAATATAACGTTATACGTCATATAGTGATGCAATATAACGTTAAACGTCATATAGTGATGCAATATAATGTTATACGTTATAACGTAATAGTATATAATGTTATACCTCATACTGTGATGCAATATAACGTTATTCCATCATAACGTAGTAGTATATAATGTTATACGTCATATAGTGATGCAATATAACGTTATTCGTCCTATAGTGATGCAATATATCGATATACCTTATAGCGTAATAGTATAGTACGTTATACGTCATATAGTGATGCAGTATAACGTTATACGTTATGACGTAATAGCATATATCGTTATACGTCACATAGTGATGCAATATATTGTTTTACCTTATAGCGTATTAGAATATAACTTTGTACGTCATATAGTGATGCAATATAACGTTAAATGTCATATAGTGATGCAATATAATGTTATACGTTATAACGTAATAGTATATAATGTTATACCTCATACTGTGATGCAATATAACGTTATTCCATCATAACGTAGTAGTATATAATGTTATACGTCATATAGCGATGCAATATAACGTTATACGTCATATTGTGATGCAATATAACGTTATACGTCATATAGTGATGCAATATATCGTTATACCTTATAGCGTAATTGTATATAACGTTATACGTCATATAGAGATGCAGTATAACGTTATACGTTATGACGTAATAGTATATATCGTTATACGTCATATAGTGATGCAATATATCGTTATACACTATAGCGTAATAGTATATAACGTTATATGTCCTATAGTGATGCCATATAACGTTCTGCGTTATAACATATTAGTATATAACATTATACGTCATATAGTGATGCAATATAACGTTGTACGTCATATAGTGATGCAATATAACGTTAAATGTCATATAGTGATGCAATATAATGTTATACGTTATAACGTAATAGTATATAATGTTATACCTCATACTGTGATGCAATATAACGTTATTCCATCATAACGTAGTAGTATATAATGTTATACGTCATATAGCGATGCAATATAACGTTATACGTCATATTGTGATGCGATATAACGCTATACATCACATAGTGATGCAATATAACGTTATGCGTCCTATAGTGATGCGATATAACGTTCTGCGTTATAACACATTAGTATATAACATTATACGTCATATAGACAAGCAATATAACGTTATACGTCATATAGTGATGCAGTACATCGTTATACCTTATAGCGTAATAGTATATAACGTTGTACGTCATATAGTGATGCAATATAACGTTATACGTCGTATAGTGATGCGATATAACATTCTGCGTTATAACATATTAGTATATAACGCTATACGTCCTATAGTGATGCCATATAACGTTATACGTTATAACGTAATAGTATATAACGTTATACGTCGTATAGTGATGCAATATAGCGTTATACGTCCTATAGTGATGCGATATAACGTTCTGCGTTATAACATATTAGTATATAACATTATACGTCATATAGACATGCAATATAACGTTATACGGCATATAGTGATGCAATATAACGTTATACGTCATATAGTGATGCAATATATCGTTATACACTATAGCGTAATAGTATATAACGTTATACGTTCTATAGTGATGCCATATAACGTTATACGTTATAAAATATTAGTATATAACATTCTACGTCATATAGACATGCAATATAACGTTATACGGCATATAGTGATGCAATATAACGTTATACGTCATATAGTGATGCAATATATCGTTATACACTATAGCGTAATACTATATAACGTTATACGTCCTATAGTGATGCCATATAACGTTATACGTTATAACGTAATAGTATATAACGTTGTACGTCATATAGTGATGCAGTATAACGTTACACGTTATGACGTAATAGTATATATCGTTGTACGTCACATAGTGATGCAATATATCGTTTCACCTTATAGCGTAT
This sequence comes from Bombus affinis, assembly GCF_024516045.1. NCBI lineage: Eukaryota > Metazoa > Arthropoda > Insecta > Hymenoptera > Apidae > Bombus > Bombus affinis. The sequence continues at coordinate 1,897 of NW_026109530.1, read as the reverse complement.
TAGTATATAACGTTATACGTCATATAGTGATGCAATATAATGTTATACGTCATATAGTGACGAAATTTATCGTTATAAATTAAAGCGTAATAGTATATAATGTTGTACGTCATATAGTGATGCAATATTTTGTCATACTTTATAGCGTAATATTATATAACGTTATACATCATATAGTGATGCAGTACATCGTTATACCTTATAGAGTAATAGTATATAACGTCATACGTAGTATAGTGATGCAATATATCGTTATACCTTATAGCGTAATAGTGTATAACGTTATACGTCATATAGTGATGCAATATAACGTTTTACGTTATAACGTAATAGTATATAACGTTATACGTCATATTGTGATGCAATATAACGTTATGCGCCATAACGTATTAGTATATAACGTTATACGCCATATAGTGATGCAATATAACGTTATACGTCCTATAGTGGTGCCATATAACGTTATACGTTATAGCGTAATAGTATATAACGTTATACGTCATATAGTGATGCAGTATAACGTTATACGTTATGACGTAATAGCATATATCGTTATACGTCACATAGTGATGCAATATATCGTTTTACCTTATAGAGTATTAGTATATAACGTTGTACGTCATATAGTAATACAATATAACGTTAAACGTCATATAGTGATGCAATATAATGTTATACGTTATAACGTAATAGTATATAATGTTATACGTCATACAGTGATGCAATATAACGTTATTCCATCATAACGTAGTAGCATATAATGTTATACGTCATATAGTGATGCAATATAACGTTTTACGTTCTATAATGGTGCGATATAACGTTCTGCGTTAAAACATTTTATTATATAACATTATACGTCATATAGACAAGAAATATAACGTTATACGGCATATAGTGATGCAATATAACGTTGTACGTCATATAGTGATGCAATATATCGCTATACCCTATAGCGTAATAGTTTATAACGTTATACGTCATATAGTGATGCAGTATAACGTTATACGTTATGACGTAATAGTATATATCGTTGTACGTCACATAATGATGCAATATATCGTTTTACCTTATAGCGTATTAGTATATAACGTTATACGTCATATAGTGATGCAATATAATGTTATACGTCATATAGTGACGAAATATATCGTTATAAATTATAGCGTAATAGTATATAACGTTATACGTCATATAGTGATACAATATAACGTTAAACGTCATATAGTGATGCAATATAATGTTATACGTTATAACGTAATAGTATATAATGTTATACGTCATACAGTGATGCAATATAACGTTATTCCATCATAACGTAGTAGTATATAATGTTATACGTCATATAGTGATGCAATATAACGTTATTCTTCCTATAGTGATGCAATATAACGTTATACGTCACATAGTCATGCAGTACATCGTTATACCCTATAGCGTAATAGTATATAACGTTATACGTCATATAGTGATGCAGTATAACGTTATACGTTATGACGTAATAGTATATATCGTTATACGTCACATTGTGATACAATATATCATTATACCTTATAGCGTAATAGTATATAACGTTAAACGTCCTATTGTGATGCCATATAACGTTATACGTCCTATAGTGATGCGATATAATGTTCTGCGTCATAACATTTTAGTATATAACATTCTACGTCATATAGACAAGCAATATAACGTTATACGTCATTTAGTGATGCAATATAACGTTATTCGTAATAACGTAATAGTATATAACGTTATACGTCAAATGGTGATGCTGTATAACGTTATACATCACATAGTGATGTAATATATCGCTATACGTCATATAGTGATGCAATATAACGTTACGCGTTATAACGTAATAGTATATAAAGATATACGTCATAGAGTGATGCTA